>NC_034413.1:40874543-40959974 GCF_002078875.1 Numida meleagris | reverse complement strand
CTATGATTCTATGATTCTATGATTCTATGATTCTATGATTCTATGATTCTATGATTCTATGATTCTATGATTCTATGATTCTATGATTCTATGATTGCATGAGGCAGAATACATTCAAAGCTACTAGGAACCCTAGAGCTTGCTGACCCTGTGGAAGGAGGGAGCTGGATGGGCATGGATCCACTCAGCAGAGACTTCACTTACCTCCACAAGTTAAAAAGTCCTTCTCATTTACAAAAACATCATAAGAAAGGGAAGAGATCAATTTTGTTTAGTTTAGGGTAAAATAATGTTTTGTACAGGATTGTTAAATAAAAATGCCATTACATAGATCTAAAAGAACTTAATGTTGTTATAGTGTGTACATGTAATGTGCAATTAAATCACTAATCTAACTGTACAGGAGAATGGAAATAAAGCAAATTTCACTGCATTTTTGCAAGGCTGCCATTCAATTATTCTGCAGTAGATGGCATCATTCAATAGGACAAAGAAGAAAAAAGATTAAATCTGGATATAATGACATTCACATTTGCCTCTGACTTTCTGGACATTGTTAAATGAATTAAGAAATAAGCTAGCAGAGTTGCAATGAAAATCTTTGTGGCCTTTGGCAGAATGAAAGTATTAAATAGGTTTCCAAAGGAAACTTACATCTGGGAAGAATTAGGCTGTTCAAGACATCCCCTCTGAGCTCAGATGTAGATCTGTGTGTCAGCATATTATGACATAATGCATTTTGCATTGCTCATAAAGATTAAACATTAGCTCCAAAATGCTTTGGAAAGTTGATTTGTGCTAAAGCACTGGCAAGCGACATATAGGAAGCAAGGCTGTAAAAAAAAGCTGACTTTCCTTCTTCTAGACTTGTGGCAAAACAGTTGCATACTTGCCTTAACCAGATTTTCTCATGGATTGCTACGCATATACATTAGCCGAAGATTTCAAAAAAAATGTTAGAACTGATCAGCATTGGCTTAAAGCAGTGCAGAATCTTACTCTGCCCCTCAAAGCCTGAATACAGTGGCCACGGAGAACTTTGTTTCTGTGGCAATTATTGCACTGGCATGCTGATAGTTTTGTCAATCTCTGAATCATTTTACTAAACATTAAATTTGTTGGGTACTTGAGAGTCTGAATAACTTGGCGTTTATGCCTTTTACTAAGTACTCACATTTTAAAATATTTCTATATTTTGCTGTAAATAACATTTCTCTGGGTCAGACTAAAAAAAGAAAGTGGTAAATAAAAGGCAACACAGTATTTGACATATGCTGGTTTTGTTATTTCCGATTTTCTAAGCAGACTAGCAGCCACATGCAAGCAGATGAAGCAGGCAGAGCTAAAAGGAAAATCACCACTCGGTCTTGAAGGATCTATGAGAGTAGAACATAAAGGAGCTCAGATAGGTAAATGGTGAAACAAATACAGTCATTTAGGCCTGGAAGTTGATGTCATATGGGACATAATTCTGATACCATTGAGGTGAACAGAAATATATTGGCAAGTGCTATGACCTGAGAAACTGGCCTCCTTTGTAGTTGCTTTTGGCTTTGTACCTGTGCAAGCACTGTGATCATGACTTAACCACACTCATGTGGCAAAAGGAAAAAAACTTCTAACAGCATCCTCAAAAACCACAGGCTTTTCCACTTCAGACAAAGCAGACTTCCAGCTATTACATTAGATGCAAACTCACACTCTTCGTGGTCATCAGAAGTGAGGAGGTTTGATCTGCCAGATTCTGGCTACCACCACCAGCCAAGCAAGGGTTTTGCAGTTATTTAAAGTCAAGTCTAAAGGACTGAAATGAAGGAGGCCCTACCCCTAAATTTAACTGGATTCAAAGCCTGCTGGAGACAGGAAACAATACAAAGCTTCTAATCCCTTACTCTTACCTAGTTGTTTGCTTTACTGGATGACTTCAGAAATAGTTTTTACATTTCTTCTAGAGTAATTGCATCTACTATTGTATATCCAGCAATGTTCTATATATTGTTTAATCAAAAGGCCAAGGAGAGAGGATGAAGTTCCTTTTCAGTGGAAATAGTCCCATTCTCCCTGACACTGGAGCAGCCCGAGGAACCCACTGCAGCTCCCGAAACATGCTTGCTTTCCATCTGGAGGGCAGAAAAATAATGCTACAGAGCCTATCTCAAAGCAAGCGGCTTGGGCTTGCTGTCTGGCATTATGATGGTGTTTATAAGAAAATCAAACATGCTCATTCCATCCTGTGATGTGTAATGGAAACAAACAGACTCTCCTCACCAACTAATTGGCTGGGTGGGCCTGCTTAGTCCGTGCAGTCTCCAGTGAAGTAAGTGCTGAGCACTCAAAAAGCCTGAGGTAGTTTGTGTTTCATAGGAGTTAGGAAAAGAAGTGGAAATATAAGAAAAGAAGTGGTTTAACAAGATGTTTTCTAAACTGCTGAGCCTCCCAGACATACTCTCAGCTGGAATTGTCCTAAAACAGCTGCAAATTTTGCACTGTGTGTATGGATGATCAATGGAAGTGTCCAGGATGAAGCCGCCCTTGGTAAAACACCAAGTACTGCCATGAAATATCACATATGTCATCTTAAAAGTCTGTCCTTCTCCACTGTCTGCAGAAAGAAGAGCTGTTACTAGGTGCAATGGAAGGGAGTGTGACTGAATGTCTCCCAGATTTCTCAAATATCACAGCAAAAAGGACTTTTAGACTGAAAGTGAAGCTTTCCAAATTCTAGGTATTGTTAATGTGTGTGAAAAAGCTGGTGCTTCAATAGTGCCACTGTTCCAGTCCCAGGCATTTTCATCTTTTATGTTCAGGACTCCAATTTTTCTCCTGTATCTTCAGAAGGCTGTTGCTCTCCTTGATCATTCTGAAGCTTGAAGTGACACAGGCTGTCACAGCTCTCTGTTTCAACACTCATGTTTCACAAACTGCTCTTTTCAGTCTCGCGACATCCTTGAATGACATTCTTTATGCAACTCCTAAAGGTCACCCTGCTGCAAAAGTGTTGCTTCGAAATAGGGACCAGAGCCAACCTGTCAGGGATGTTGTTGCACAACAGCCTCACTGCCTTCAGCTGTGGGATGGTGTGAAGAAAAATGGCAATGGAGGGTTCTTGTTTCAAAGCTGCTAATAGGAAATCAAAGTGAAGGGCTTTTTTGGTCTAGTTTGTGTTGTTGGGTGGGTATTTTCATTTATTTATTTTTCAGAACTGTCATTTCAGACATAGTCATAGGAGGGGCAGGGTACAGCAGGATGCTGCATGTGTATCATTTTGCTGCTTATCTAAGGTTGCCCAGATAATTTTTTTTCCTGTTTCTGAAATTGTAAAAGTCATTCTGAGAAAGCCACCTGATGGATGCAAGAGATGGTTATCCTCCTTTTATTATTAGCTACTTCTCAAAAATATGGCCTAAATGCTTTTTCTTGTTTTTGTTAGTTTGTTTGTAAAGGATAAATCCTGAACAACCACATATATTGGAATATTATTCTTGGATTTGTCCTTCAAAGTCATCTCTAAATACATTAAATCAGGAAATTCCATTTTTACTTTTTTAAAAATTTTTTATGTATTTCTTTTTTTAATAGAGATAGACCTATTTTCCTACAATCATTCATTCATTGCATCATTCATTCCCAACTAAGGGTAAACACCACGAGATCAGAAACTCAGAAACTCCCTTGATTCTAATCTCATTATTCTAGTGGAATCTGAAGGCCTTCAGTCTCCTATAGAATCCAACATTTTAATAGAGGCAACTGTTCACATTTGAGCAGGACACATAGGAAGAAAAATTTAATCTTAATTCAGTGCACTCAATGTCTTTTAGAGGGCCCGCTGCATCATTTCTCAGCCACTCTTCCAATTATTGGTAAAATGCCTACAAGATTTTTCCATTCCATCTGTTCTTACATTACAATGTATTTTGACACATCACCTTTTGTGCCATTTGGTATCACTAATAATAAGGAGTAAGCTGCAATCAGTAGTGCTGGTATAAATTCTTACTGCTCTCCAGTAATCTGATTTTAATGTGCTCCTTGTCATTAGAGTAGACAATGCCAAATGGCACAAAGACCTTCGTCTAAATCTTCAACCAGACAGAAAAAGACATAAATCCATGGTTGGATTTGGTTACTGATGATTTTATGGATGTATTAGTTTCCTTAAACATACAACCTGCCCTCTCCTTGGGCAGTAAATGAAAGTGTGTATGGTCAGAGTTCAAGTGTAATGGTAATCTTAATTTTATCCCTTCAAAGACTGGCCTAGCATATTTTTCAAAAAGGAGCAACAGCTTCACACTAGGATTAATTAAGTGGAAAAAATTACCAAAATCCAGCACAACATTTTGTCAAGAGATTTAAAAAATAAAAACAACAACAAAGATAAAACCCAAATCATCTTAATGTGTACCACCAAGACAGTCTTCTACATCTCTGATTTGTGGTTCTATTCTTGTCTTAGGCCTAAACAAAACCTGGGTATTCATTCTGTACAAGGAAATTTCTCAGTTTCATTGCCTAACTTTGCAATTAAAACAATTTTTTATCAGGAGATTCAAATTTTGAGTGGGACATGACCTTCTCCTCCCCCTTATCTCAGTAAGAGAGCTAACAACTTTGTGCAACGTAGTTTCTGTTCTTTGTCTTGGAAGAGATCAGCTTAGTTCAATACTCCTCTCTCGAGACTGGAACAGATGGGAAACGTTACAGTGCAGTGTATTACATACGGTAATAGCATTTATATTTTCAGATACATTGGGCAAAGTCAGTCCCCTTTGTAACTCCATGGCTGTCATGGATTTCCATCAGAGATGAGTAAAACAGCAGGGGGTCAAGTTCTAAACTCACATTATTCCCTGCACAGTTTTATTGATTTCCCTGTAATTTCAGAAGTTGGAAGTAAATGAAGGATTTGGTTCTTGTGTTTAATATTCCAGTGATGGATTAAAGAACTCTGGCATATAGTCCACAGAAAAGAATCATGTCTTTGACTGCCAATAAATTAAAGGGTATTTGTAATTCACAAGGTCAGGGAAAAAAGGAAAACCCATCAGGCGACTCTGAATGCCTAGAGCATCATTAGCCTAGTTTCATCTGCAAAATGATCTGTATTCATTTACTCCTTATTCCAGACTGTACTAATTCACCTCATATTCAGTTAGGACAGTTTGTTGAGTACAGATGGCAGTATTTCATTTTTACAGCAGATATTAATTAGCTATTCGTACACTGGGCACAACATTCTTAGTGTCAACTTGATGAGGCTACTAAAGTCAGTATTACAAGGGTTTTCTCAGGGTACTAAGGACACTTCAAACTTCTCTATTTTTCAGACAAAGTCCTAAAAATTTTCCAAATAAAGCATCTATAAGGCCAGAGCTGATTTTTGTCCCTATCCAAGGTGACCAGCATTGCTGCTAGCATCTCGCACACTTCCTGCTCTGTGAAGATAAGCAGCTCCTCAGAAAAGTGGAGGGCTGCAGCATCTTGAGCAGACACAGCCATGTGCATCAGTTTATCTTCTGGCGTCCTTAACAGGTATGAGAGAAAGAGCTTGAGCAAGAGGAAACCTGATAAATGAACAGGCTCTGTACTTTTTTTCTTTTCATTGAAAGAAGCTTACAACACTATTTCTCTCTGCATCTTCTCTAGCAAGAAAAGAATCAGTTGGATCTGAACTCCACTTGCCTTTTTTTTTTTTCCCTTCTCCATATTCATGTTATTCTGTCCATGGAAAAAAGAAAGCTCTAATAAGAGGACCACCCTGCCAACAGTGAAGCTACCAGCAGGCTCTGAACATTGCACAAAGACTTTTGCGAACATCTGAGCAGATTTCAATTGCTCTTTTCAAAGACTTGCAATTCCCACTACACCGCCTATTGTTTGCTTTCACTAGAACATTCCTCTCTTAAACAACTGGCACAGAATGACTGCTGCTCTGCAGGGAAATGAGCAAGCACCATACAGCAGATTTAAAGACAAGCCCAGAAAAAAACACAAATTTTTAAAAGAGCCTCTCATGAACACAGAAGTGTTTTCCAAGAGAATATGAAGGCTGTTTTCACTGCTTATAGCAGAAGGAGAATGTGGAAGATGGAGCTCATTCTCCTTTGATCCTCAGTATAGCTATTACCCTCAGCATCAAAGGAATACACAGTGATGCTGCCCGTATTTTCCATTAGCTGTATCTGAGCAAGCAAACAATTGTTTCTTTCATATCCATTTGAAAAAGCAGCTCCAACTTTGCTCTTGCCTCTTTCTCTAAAAGAAAATGAAAAGGGAGAAGAGAGAGAAAAAGAAGTGGCATGAAGTGGATGAGAAAGAATAGGGGGAAAATAGATATTCACTGCAGATGGCTTGCAAAAGCCCAGTCAGTGGGTGTGAATTTCAGTGGGAACTAGTTATGTCCAGAAATTTTCCAAGAGCTGCCAGTGCTGAATTGCTGTGGGATGTAACTTCCAGACACAGATCATCCTCCTTTGATATCTACTGCTGCAAACATGCATGGTCTGTTCCTGGGTTCTGCTGTCCTTCACAGTACTGGGGTTGGAATAATGCAGAGCCTGAAGCGATCACAGTGGCCCACAGAAGTTTTTCACATGGAAGCAGATCTCTGGCTGTCCTCATAGGAGAGCAGAAGTGCCTGTGCCATCCTGCAGGGTGGGATGTACAGTAACTGGGAGAAGAGCAGCAGCAGACAGCGGTTTGACTTCTGCGACTATGGATAGCCTTGGGTTCTGCATTATGTTGCAGGCCATTCTGGTACTAAGTCAGCAAAGGTTTTAAATCAACAAATTTCACCCCAGTGCTAGCTGTAAGAGAAGCCCTGGGCTTTCAAAATACCACAGTGCATTCAGCCTTAAAGTATGTATTTTCTCATTATCTTTGCATTCTTCCTGTTTGATGTCCTCTGCATACTTTCCCTCCCCTGGCAGCCACCTCTTCATGGAGTATTTGTGTGAGTCAAAGCAAGACAAAACTGCAGACATTTTTAAAGGAGGAACTGCCTCCATTCTCCTTCTGATAGTCTATGTTTAAATGAGGGGGTGGATTAAATGAGGGAAAATGGAAGCACTCTTAGCTAATCTGAAAGGAATCTCTTCTGCTGTCCTTTCACTAAACAAAGCCAGAAGTCCCAGAGTTGAAGTTTATCCAAACTAAAGCCAACAAACGATCGCTATTAGAGGGGGTTATATCATGTTTTCCATTGTCATTTTGACATAAAGCAGGCAGAGACTTAAACTTTGCAAACTCAGAGACAAGGAGATTGTTACTAAAGTGAGAATAAATAAATAGATATGGAGGTTGGAAGTAAGGTATCTTTTCCCAAGCAAAATGAGGAGAACCTTTGCTATGCAGCATAACATGAAAAAAAGTAACCGTTGTTTGAAAATATAAATATGACATACAATTTTCTGTGTCTCTGTGTGAAAGATCTGTTGCTTACATCAGTGATGGAACTCATTGCTCCTTACATCCTTCTGGCATTTCTGATAGAATAAGCACAACTCTATTGTACTTACAGAAGAAACTTTCTAACTCATGTAATGTGTTACAAATACTCTAATTTTTAAATGTCTGTGGCACTTATCAGTCTAGTAGACATAATCAGGAGCAAAGTAAGGGATAATCTTTGAAGCTGCTATACAATGTCAAAGCAATGTGAGAAACATTAATGACACGGTCCCCCGGGACTTTTATTTCCCTGAAAAACAAAGTGTCTGACTGGGCTGAATGGAGAAAGATCAGAGAATTCTGTGGGAATTCCTTCTAGATTATACAGGGACAAAGCACCTCTTGTCATGGAAACCAAGAACAAGAGAGAAAGCAAAGCTTCACAAACCCTGTGCATCAAAAGATTCAATGGAATAAAGACACTCCATGAAGTAGTAGCTGTCCTGCAGCAGTAACTAAGCCATATCTAGTTGCCATATCTACAAGCTACCAGGAAAACAACTGCATTGAGTCACCCTGTGGCATTCCTATAACAGAGAGAACAGCACTGTGAGCAGCATGGCCTCAAACAACTTCCTCTCCTTGAGCCCCAGGCTGAAAATGGGCAGCAGACTGAGGGTTGGGGCTGCAGCACACCCTTCTGCACCCATCTACACTTCTCTCAACAGCCTCTCCTGACAAAACAGAAGCAAAATAGCTCTTTTCTTGCATCACTCCTGGAGAAGGAATCACATCCATGCCTAGTGCTCTTTGTGCACAGTACATCATGGAGGTACTGAAGTATGGACAACTTGGTAAAAGTATTGTAGCAGCTACATGCAGGTAAAATGTTGCTGCTAAAAAGCTTTCATTTTTGATCCACTTTGGGTTGAAGGTTATTTACTTATCTGCCAAAAATTGAAACCAGAAAGTCTCAGAACAGTAGACATACAAGTAGGTGACAGGTACTGAACCCTTTAAGCCACTTTTAGATTGTGTAATGACAATTTACGAAGCTACCTCAAGGAGAATGAGCCAATGGTTTTTGTGTTGAATCAGAAAGGATTTTATTCTACCCTTTTCAAGTTTGAATTTTATTTTTTGGGCATTCCCAACAATACATTTAATTTTATTTATTCACATCAAATTTCTGTGGTTAATTGGAAATCTAATCCAGTTACTTCAAGTCCAACAAAAGATGTTGCTAACATATATTTGCCTTTGCCAGTAGTTTTCCTTTTCTAAGCTGAGATCTTCTGTGTTGCTTCTTAAGCTTAACTAAAGCATAACAATCTGGAGTTTTAACGGACAGGACTATTGAACTGATTTCCATTTCTGGGGGTCTTGAGGAATCATTACTTCAAACCAACAAACTGAAACATGCAACTGCTAGAGCAGCTGTGGCTTGTGTTCTTCTCTAGATTACTAACCCCCCATCATGAGCAATGTAACTTTCAGGTTGCCCACCAGCCTGGGGAAACATGCTTTGTTACTTCCCATACTGGGAGGCTGAACCCTTCAACTCTGAAGAGATTGCTTCTAATCCACAGTACTAGGTGACTGCATCACTGTTGTTACTGATCTACAGCATGCTTCCTTGATTATAAAGCCAAATATGTCCTATTTTCTGCCCATTTCTGATTTAAACAAGGTATGAACAACGTTAGCACATAATTGTGAAAATAACTAGTACATCCACCACAGCCTGGTTTATCAGCTAGCCTGTGAAACAAAAAAAGTTACACTAATTCATTTCTTTCTTTCTCCTGAATAGCATTAACTACATCTAACATCCAGCTGTTGTGTAAGGCTGGTATCAACTAAGATTTTGCAAGTGACATTTGCCTGCCTATTTCAAATTGCAAAACATTGGCAGAAGCTGGCTGAAGAAATATGACCACTTTGTAATCTGCAATACAAATAAGGGAGCAAATGTGATGGCTCTGAGACATCAACAGTAACATCAGTGCTGGAGACAACACCTCTGCCTCTTCTCCCTGTGATGCAAGAAAAATTTCCAATTCCACCTCCTCCTTTAAAAACTCAGTCTGCACAGACTTGGTCTCAAATAAAAAAAAAAAATATGGAAAATAATGAAAGGGATATTTAATGGTCTCATTTTCCCAAGTTTAATGTCTTCCAGGGATGTGTGATCTACAATGTGCTTATGAAACCTGACATATTTCCAAGAATATATATATTATGTTTTGAGGGGGTGGGTTCCCCAGGCTTTCATTTAGCATGATTTTTCCAAGCCAGAAAGGGATGTATAAACTTTCCTAAGAATACCCTTGCTTGCAGCATGTTCCTATAAACCAGTTAAGAAAAATGGAAGAAGAGCAGTAGCCCCGTGATCTATTGTGCCTTCAGTCATCTAGATGATCTAAAGAGTATGTAATTATTTATTGATAGGTACATATTTATCATCTGCTTTCACCTTTGAAAACCTGGAGGAGGACTTGTATGTGCTACCACAGTCTTTAAAAAAAGATAGTTCTTGATTGTCATTATTAGTAGTAAATTTATCAACAAAGAATGAATATCTGCAAGGTTGCATATAAATAAGTGTTAAAAATTTCAGACTGGAAGTGTCACTGCACTTAAGCTGTACCCACCTACTCCATCCCCTCCATCTCCCACCTAATTCTTTTCACTTGAAAGCATACAAAATAATTAAACAAAAACCTGTTTATAAGTGTTCCTAATATATCATCCTTCCTTTCTGCAGGACTCAGCATAAAGAGTTCTTAGCATGTTGCCTCCTAATGCCTACATATAACGGTTAAATTTTATTTTCAAGCTGTAACTCGGAACTCAAACTAATAAGGAAGTTCAATAAGTCTTCCCAGTGATATTTAAAGATTCAGTCATTATCTTAGAAATGAACTTCCTGACCAGACATTCAAGATAATACTTTACAATGAAAACACTACATTAAATTAAAACAAAAAACCTAGATGGAATAACAATGAAGGGTTTCTGGCTCTGGTCTCCCCCTGCTTTTAGAACAGATGTGCTTTCTTGAAGACTTAAACAAAGTTCCTCATGGACTGCTGCGTGCACTTAGGAGAAATGTCACACTCCAGGTCACTGAGGTGGCCTTTACACATCTTGGATACAGGCCCAGGTCCATCACGGCTCCCTTCTGGGATTGTGAGTGGGGATGTGCATGTGCTTCATTTGTAGCCAGTGGAATCTGCCAATTCCTCCAGCCAGTTCCCTAAAATTAATGTTGTCTCCTGTAAGTCACTGTCTGTGTTGACTCTACAAGCCTAAATTAAACATGATGAACGTAGGCCTGAAGACTAGCACAGTTACACAATTCACATGGGCTGGGTAGGGGATGGATTTCTTTCCTGAAGAAGGATTCAGAGTTCTTACTGTATTTGGTACTTTTACATGCAGCAGGTAAAGATGCCTTCAAATGATGGCACCTGATACACCTTTCCGGCATGGGTCATGCCTGAAGTCCAGTTGTCAGCCACCAGCAGGCATTTCAGCCTGAACATGCTCAGAGCTTAGCAAGACACAACACACATCAGAAAACCTGAATTGTCTCAGATTGACTTCATTTACAGGCTGAAATTGATTACTAGGATACATAACTTTTCTTCTTGGAAGTTGCAGAGAATTTCTTATTCCACAATATCCAGATTCCAAGCTTTTAAAGAAGTTCAATCTGAGGCTGTACTCAAACCATCGTTCCATCTATTACAGCAATACAAAGAAACACATAGCCCAGAGGTACATCTGACAATCCTAAACTTAGTGTATATTGAGCAGTTTCCTTAATATCTTTCCAAGTCTTGTCTGCTGGCAAGCTTTCCTAAGGAAAATTTTATATTGACTTACATTTGATACTAACCATATAAACATTTTTCTTGACAAGAGAGAGCATTTTAGCATATCTGGAAAGTCTCTTTTGAATTGTGGAAAATTTGGTTTCCCAGTCCATCACTGCTTTGCACGTGGATTCACAATGCCAATAACCAACAACTACAATCTCTTTACCTGTGAGAAAAGCAAATTGAGCAGCGTGGAAAGGAGCATTCCAAAGAGAGGACAGCACTGGACATACTAAGGGATAATTTGCATTTTATCACACTCTGTGTAACTGCATCCTTGTAAGTAGTATGGAAATGAGCCCAGTAAGGAAATGTTACTACACCATGAAATAGGAATGTGGCAGGGAAATGGGAGTACTCCTTCACACTTTGTTTGTATATTGTTCTACCCCAGATTTATCATCTCTTGAGCCAAAGTGCTGCACTTCAGAAATGTCCAGGGATGCAACCAGAGCGAGGGAAAGAGACCTGACAATCAGGGGGCCTCACTTAATTGGAATAAATAAAACTGATGTTTGTTCTTTTTATATTGGATAGTCCTTATGCCTCTGAAGTGAGAGAGAGATAATATGTAACATGTATTTAATACAAATTATATATGTATACTGTTTCCTTCTGAAGGCAGAAAAAGAATTCAATGCACATATTTGCTCAAATTTTACACTATTGTCATCACTAAGGATTACAGGAGAGCAGTGTATATACTGGAAAAACAGAAATAGAAAAGTGTCAGTGTACAGTACATTGCAGTTCTTGCCCACAGGATAGCTTTCTTCCCAGCTGCCCCACAGCACGGTGAGGAGGGCTGCTGCTGCTGCTGTGGGCAATGCAACCTGGTTGCCAGAGCTGGCCGCTGATCTTGGGAATCCTCCTCCTTTCCAGGTTGGCCTAGGCAGGTAGGTTTGCCATCGAATGGCTATAGGAGCAGTTTTCATGATTTGTAGCATACAGACCAGGGAAGGGTGTGGTTTTAAAGGCATTTGGCTTTCCTTTGCTACAGCTTATCTGGCTGCCACTAAACTAGTGATTTGTAAAGTTATTCATTGCCTTAATACAGGAATAAATGCATTGCAGATCTTTTATATTTACAAGATAGAAAAATGTTTTATCTTAAGGAAGGTCTGTTCTAAGCTGCCTGGTAAGTAGGAACAGAACACATCCAAAAAAGGACAGATATACTTGCGGAATGTCAGCTGTTTAACTTAAATAATCATACCACACTTATCTCCACAGCAAGCACAATTACCCAGTAAGAAGTACATTCCTTCCTCCAAATTCCATGCTCATTGCTGCTCAGCGGACACATGCCCGCTTGCACTCCCAGACCCCATTAGCTGCTGGTCAGTCCCAGGAGGACCACAGCAGCCTGCAGATGCGCGACAGAAACCATTGCAGCTGGGGGAATTCTTTCGCACCCCAGCTTTATGTCAAAGGAAAAATTCTGCACACTAACATATTTTTCATATATAACTCTAAAAAAAATATTTCTTCACAAATGAGGAGAACTTTTAGGCTGTTTTCCATGCACAAATTGCTTAAGCAAAGCCTCACGGTGCCAGGGGAAAAACAGGCAAGTACAAAGAAGAGCCCCAGATACAAAGCTGGAAGCAAAGACTTATTACTTGTGACAAATAGCTTCCAGACAGCACCCAGTCAGCAGTTCAAATGCTATTCCAAGAGTTAAAGGAAAAAGTCACAAAGCTCTTCAATGTCTGTAACAGGAAAACAAGTAAGAACAAGAAGAAATGCAGCACAGGCAGAGAGCACTGCGCAGTCCCTTTAGCCACAGAAAAACAGCAAAGCGAAGAGCAAACTTTGGGAGGGTAAAGCACGCTCCTGGAGCTTCCAGCTTCAGCATTCACTGCCTGACTGCTGGGTTAGTGAAGGAAAAGTGTTCTGGTGAGATCTGCGAGTACGCGTTTCTTACCAGCTATTAAAATGATCCGTGAAAATAAAAAATAAAACAAAAACATTAAATCATAAGAAGCTTGAATTACTCACCGTCCTGTTGTGCCAAAATAACTGAGGGCTGAAACACAGCAAGAATGAGCAAACTTACTTTTTGCACAAAGCTCATCATGTCTAAATATTAGACATGAGACTCTCTGTGCAAAAAGAAAAATGGGGGGGAAAGAAAAATCTATTCAAATTAGCAACATCGGTTGCTCCCTGCCCTTCCAGCACCGGGCCATGTACAGAACTCAGCCACAAGCATTCCCTAGCTTTGGCCTTAAATAGGAAAAAAATTGGCTTACTTTACTTTTCCACCCCCTTTACTGAAATTTGAGAAGAAGACCCATCCCCTAACAGTAAATGAATGATTAATATTTCTCTTGGCTTTACAGAAGAATAAAGTCAACTAACAAGATACACAGCACATCTGGAGCTTTTGTGCGTGCCTGAAGTGCATGCTGAGCCTATATATGTGCAGTTAGTGCACGCTGTGTACGAGATGTATGGAAGTGAGAAAAGGAATCCAGCAGTAACCTCCATGGGGCAAAGCATTCTTCATGCAAATTGCCAGTCACTGGGCACAGCCCAAACACAATTTTTAATTCTTAGTGTTTCCCAGCAAAAATGAAAGGTGAGTGCCTTATTTGACCCCACAAACTGAGAAATCTCAGCTGTGCATACCTGGGAATTTTTGCTGAGGATCCATTGGAGTTAGTAAAAGGGGGGGCTAAAAACTGCAACACTTCTGTTACAGTGCTTTTCTCGTATCAGGATTTTGTGTGACCTAGGGAGAAATGTCACATTAAAAAAAAATATATATATATTATTCAGAGGTACTGCTTTCACAAACTAATACTTTTCAAATAATTTAGCTTTATGATATTATTATTGTATTTGGAAGGAATGCAGAACAAATATCACCTTTTTCTTTACTGTCTGCTTCTCAAACAGGAAGGCATAGCTGAAAATAAATCTTGAGAATACTATTTTTTACTAGCCTCATTTCTTTCTTTATTCCATATAACATTTCACTGAGAATAAGAACGATCAGAACACAGAAAGCTATTTTCCAAATACGATGCCTAAAACAGATTTTGTTACAAATGTAGTTTGGTTCAGAACGTAGCTTTAATTAAAAGTTTAGGAGACTCCAAAGTAAATGCAGAAAGCTATGTCAGTGTGCACCTCTGATAAATCAGTGATCAAATTAATTACTACTCTCGGTTAATTTATTCTAGCTGGTTAACTGCAAGAGTGCTCACTCATTTACTCTTAAGTGTTGCTAAGATTACAATTAGCCAGGGAACTGTCTCTTGTCAATAATGCATTTATGCAATCCCAAAAATAGATCTATGTTTCTGCATGCATAAAAAAAATCAAAGCATCTTGAGGTTATCTTTTAATCTGATAGGTATTAGGTCTTACTTCAAAACCTATTTATCTGAAATATATTTGCACTCTAATGGGAAAGTTCTCTTCTGCCTGGGTCACATAGGGTGAAGCAGGCAGAAACAAGTATGAAGAGGTCTTAAATAACTTAATGCCACTTTCAACATGTGCAGAGGGTCTCTTCTGTGTTTACACACTCATAAGGCATGAATGGCTTCATATATTTCAAAAGTATTACACACAGTTTTTTTAAATGAATTTAGTACTCTCAAATTGTCCATTTTGTCTGTGTTGGGATGGCAGAGTTATTTTACATAGCTTTAGGTTTTCATATCCAGTATCCTACTACTTAATAGGTTAGGTTATTTGGTTTATAAATTTCAAGTAGCTGCAATAAACAAAAAGGTAACTACCTGCTGTTGAGCTACCCTAGCCAGGAAATTAAAATGGTTCAAATCTTTATGCATATGCCTGTAAGCTGTAAGCTTTCTCCTCTTTTGAAGTTATGCTCAGGACACAGCTCAGAACAACAGTATCTACTAATAACTGGATTGATTTGTTTGGTGGCCTTCAATGGAGATATGTAACTGGACCAGCCCAAAGGAGCACTCGATGTTCAAACAGCATCTGATAGCTTTTCTGCATGGGTTAGCAGAACTTTTATTCAGTGAGTAAACTGCATATCTGTCTAACTGCTTGCTGTAGTTCCCTACCACTGCAGTCAAAATGGCTTTTATCTTTGTGGAATATGGTATAAAAAAAGGGTCAGCTGTAGCTGTGTACATGGCCAAGGGTACAGACTAAAATATTCAATCAAAACTCTACTGAGATCAGCGCAAACTTGAGTCCAGGCTCAAAATGCTTTGTATTTGCCTATCTCTGTGAGGTTCATTGAACATAGACATAGGATTCAAACCATTCTCAGCTACTGAATAATTAAACTGAATTAACTATTTATCAAAATTGTACTTAGACCAGTTTTTCATTAGCACTTTGTTTTTCTGTATTTACCCCTACATGTTTATCACAGTAGTTATTTAATGTACATGGAATTTCATGATTATTACATGGTAAGTGTTCACATTCAAATAGCCAAAGAAAAATCCAAGAAATTTGACCACGGTCTTTGACTTAAAGCCACTTTCATATAGAATTCTATGATTTTTTTCTGCCCATTTGGCCAGACCAAATATATCTTTATAGTTCTTGAGTTTATCCTTCTAAAAAATTGAGGACAACCTGGATTGTTCACCTTCTACATTAAATTACACCACAACTAGACTATGAAGCCAGATTTCTTATGACACGCTATTTCTGATACACACTGTGGAATCAATCTTCATGCTTCAATTTGTACAGAGATTAATTCTGAGGTTCCTGAATAGAAAAATAACCAGTATCATTTGATGATTACACCCCCTAAAAAACAAGATTACCTATGGGCCTTATCCTCCTTGAATTCTGTGGTACATTTGCTGTGTCTCAGCAAACAATGAATGACAATAATCAGCTTCACTGGAGTTTCACATTAATACTAGCTTCACATAACAATGGTTGTAGATTTGATTTTATATTACTACTGTAAAACTATAAGGCAATTGCCTTTAATTGCCATGAGTCAATTCCTTTTGATAGGGCATTCACAATTTTGTTTGATTTTAATTACCTGCACTGAACAGGCAGTGTTACAGCTTGTCTTGAGTATTCATGGGCACTTTCTGAGCAGAGGGTTCCTTTTCACATCCTCTTTGTGGGAGAAAAAACTCAGTTATCTTGATTTTTGAGTCTTGCAGGCATTGTAGGAGTATTTAGTGAGCAGTTCTCTTCCTCAGGAATGTAATCTCTCGGCATCTGGATTAAACTGGAAAAAAGTATTCATATCATAATCAGAGCATTCACATTTAGAGAGAATCTGGAACACTTATTTGTTACTGAAGATATTTCCTCTTTACTGTGGATAACATGGAAGACATGCAGACCAAAGCTACTGACAAACTTCAGCTTCAGATGACTTAGGAGCATTCATGCTGCTCCTGCAACTTGAAATTACTCATGTATGTTTGAGTCTTGTGGTCAGTAACATTCTCTCTCAGAATGACAAATAAGAGACACACTTTTATGTATTTATCGGGTGACTTTGGGTCCACCTAATCCAGAGATCACTCCTTAAGCAAATGATCTAATTGTCTGAAAGTTCCCAAAGTAAAACAGGCTGGTAGCGATCTCTTGTTTCCAAGAGAGTTTATTCTGAACTGTCAGTCTTCATTTTTTGTCATTGGAATTACCCCTATGTCAGGAACAAGAAATTTGGTTTTGTTCAGTGAAGACTTTAATGATAGTAGAGAACTTTGGAATTCAAAAAGAGGTGTGTGACTTCACAGAAATAAAAAGCTGAAAATAGTGCAAATAGCAACCAAACACAAAAGCAAACAAAAATGAAAATGAGACTTCATTTAGGTAAGTTCCCTCAAACGCTACATCACCAAAGTCTGGGTTAAGGTCATCAAAGTTTCCTTCAAGGACTTTTTTTTTCTCTGGATTGTACTCTTAGTGAACAAATACACACTGCTAAGATACATCTATCACTCTGCTTTCTCTTCCAGGCCACTTTTTAGAAACACTTGTTCTATAGGAAAAGCTGAATGTAAAGGCACTAAACAAGACAAACAAATAACCTCCGAGCACTTTAATCAGTTCTGCTTATGAGCCAGAAGTAATGCAAACTGCAGCCAAAGCACTGACGACTTATAGAACAATCATAGGAATTAAGGCAGTCTCCCATCTTTCCATTTCACTGAATTTTTTTCCTAAGACAATGGGAAATTAGCTTTTGAGATTAGCCTCTTCTTCACATGCTTCTGCTTTCAGCTTTGCATGGCTTCAACTGTTTTCACAAATGAACATTCTTTTTTTGCAAAAGTCCTCTGCAGATTAAATAAAATCCTACATCTGAGTCATGTTGGGAACTAACTGTGTTACAGCACAGCTGTAAAGGCTCTTAAAGTAGAGCCAACATTATGACTGCTCTAGGGTGAAGCAGACAGCACCCACAGCATTTTCTCTTCACAGCAGAGGGATGCAAGCCAAATGAGTTTAATGACCTCTGGGTGTACCGAATGCTGGGGAATTCAAAATCTGTGGCCAGGGCGTGGTTTTTTGTACCGAACACGCACCTACTCTTGTCGCCAATGATGAAATCTGTTAATTTAGAACACTGGCGCATTGCCTTGGAGAAGATGCTCCTCCTTTTCACTGAGATGTCAGACTTATTTTGCAAGGAATCCTTTCTTCTCATTTCTAATTCAGATTTCCACTGTACACCTGAAAAAAAACAGACCTTCACTTTTTTAAAGAAATAGCATCATTCCATCGACTTAAGAAAATACTTAATGGAACTGCTGGGTAAGACTTTATGTCAGGACAATGTCATGCAAACGCTTTTGCATTCTATATATTATAGCTGTTAGATGGACATCAAAAATACAGAAAAATGGCAGAAAATATATAAATAACTAAGAATAAATTTGATTCTGAGTTGGTGAGCTATATTTAATTTTACATGACTGCAAAAATTCCTGTTTTCCTATATCTCCAAGTAACAAAAAAAAAAACCTGTCCAGTCTGTCAAGAGAGCAGCCTGAGATCACACTAACATATACAATAGGTAAGCCCTGCAGCAGAGAATTCATGCAGGAAGCGGGGATGCACCCGGTGAGCCCAATGGTGCTGTTGCCTCTGCTGCCTCAACTCAAAGCTGTGCAGTTCCAGGCAGTACATGGAGTTCCCAGCAGGGCTCAAGTGTGCTGCGCTTTAGCTGTTGGTTCACATGGGACCTCAGCACAGAAATGCTCCAGATTTTAGGTTTCAGAACTAGCAATCCTGCACACTTTATGAACATTTTCTTTCTTTCTTTTTTTTTTTTTTTTTTGCATCTTCTAAACAAAAAAAGAACAACAGCTGTAATATACAGATAGGAATTATTTCAAATTATTGTTTCACATTTTTCTATCCTCTGATTTATTGTTTTTCTAATGAGGGAATAAATTTTCTTGTTTGAGTTTACTAAAGAATAACAGAAAGCTATCTGTACTCATATGACTCATCCTTTGGAAAAAAAAAAAGAAAAAAGAACACAGGACTAAGTGTTTTAACTCTTGATCTGTTTGGAATTAACACGATTCAACACAGAAGAAATTAGTGAGGAAAAAAATTTTTTAGAAAAATCTATTCAAAATGAAGGAAAATGAAGACATGTGAGTAGGTCAAGAGAATGTAGTGATACAAGGTTCTTCTGTGAGTAATGAAATCCTGGTCTTAAAAATGAAAAAAGAAAAGAAAAAAAAACTGAAAAAAAATGAAATTCTGGTCTTCAGGAGCAGCACTGGACCAGTTTTCCCCAACTGACTGCATGAGACGGGTATGACGTTCTCCTCTGGACCATAAGTGCTCCACGTGTCAAAAGAGCACATGGGTTTCCTAGAATGGAGAGGCAGCGGTCAGCTGCTTCTCTGAGCGGAGTGGAAGATGACCAGCCCTGCTGCTGCTGGGTGGCCTGAAAGTTGGCTCCTCACATCTGTTAGATGGGATCTCTTCTGATCCATGACCTCTTGTTACAGGCATTCCTCTCTTATTAACTCTAACATATTCTCATAGAGCCCATGATGTATCTAGTATTGGAAAGTGGCAAAAATTAGGAATTAACTTGTGCATTGTCATGCATAGAAGAACTCCTACACTATTGATCTGAACCTCATTTACAATTAAGCTCTCTATGGGCTTGCAGGTTCTTGTCTTAATATCACAGAATAGAAAATCCTATACTTTATACTCAGACATGTAAAGAGTAGAAACACATCAACTCAATATTGATAACAATTCTTTGGGAAAGCCTGGGAAATTTTTGTTAGAAAATCTGAGTAAAAAGATGCCACAAAACCACCCCCAAGTAGAAACAACGAAGTTGTGGTGGACTCTGCTGATGAAGTTAAGTAGTTAGAAATAATCAAGAAAATAGAATGAAAATACCACACACGCATTCTTTTCCTTCCTCATGAACTCTGTGGCACAAATCGTAGTAACAGTGGTATGATTCCAACAAACACTGCATTCCATCTTTTTTGTACTAAAGCACCTCCTTTTGCCTCAGTCCCTCCAAATTTCCAGCCTGCCCATAAGCACATTGTCATCGCTTGACTGTAACGTAACACGGACTTTCTATGCACAGTGTGGACTTCTGCTTACATAGGCATCTATATGTTCTTAACATGTATACTTTTCTATCTCCCCTATTGCCCCAAAGACCCGTGCTTATAGTGTGCAACCTATGCAAATTGTAAATTTTGTAAATTTAATGCATTTACAAAAACCTATACTTCGTAAGTGATTGCCACAGCTTTATTTTCCAGTAGCAGCAATGGAACCTTATTTATACTGCCTTGACCCAGGCTTGGGTTGTAATCAGGCAGTCTTGTTACATTTGTGACAAGAAAAGCCTTTTTTTCCTAGACAAGCTACCACATAAAATGTAAATTTACTGCCTGCCCAAACACCTGTATTTTAACTACTCTGTGAATACAAAAATTGATATGCTCATTCAAGATCCATTTACTCACTGTGTCTTAAATAAGAAATTTTCTGTCTAAAATAAGAAATTTTCTACAATATTCTAAAATAAGAAATTTTTTTGTCTCCTTTTCTAACAATTATGTGTCATGGAAAAGCAGAAATAAATATCGTAGAAAAAATATACATGACCAGTAGAACAATATAATATTTTTGAGGTGTAAAATCTTTTTACTCTGTAATATAAGAATGGGTTCTTCTCAGCAGATCATTTTGTACACACGTTGGAAAACTCAAAAATGTGCCTACTTCAATAGATTATATCAATATTACAAGGTTTAGAACATTTCTTTTCAAATGACAGAACACTGAATAGACTGATGAGGCTATACTGAAAAACAAGTCTATAAGGCTAGTACTATGATTACAGAAGCCATTTTGAGAACAAAGAAATAGACTATGCCTTGAAACAAAAATACACCTAATTCTACCTTCCCAGCTCCAGCTAACCTCCCCATCCTCAAAGGGATGTTCCACTAGACTCCTGATAGAGATCACTTAAGTTCCGGGATCCACGATACTGAATTAATGTTGCTTACAGAAAATTAAAAGGAATGGAAAAAGAGTTTTGACTGCAAAGAAATTCCTAATTTAGGAATATTCAAATCCCCCTCTCCAGAGCAACTGTGCATCTCCTTGGCATGCAAAGAGTGCTGATCCCCAGCCATTCTTCTCATGTCTTCCCTTGTTCCCTTGGTTGTCCTTGGTCCCAAAGCCATTCCAAGCACACAGCTGTATGGAATTTATGAAATAAATGGACACATACAAAGGACCAAAAATCTGACCTGCTGCTATGAAAATCTTGGGTTCTTTGCACAACAGAGAATTAAGCCTGTTTCCATTCCCAGAGCTTCTGTTGCTGTTTTTGATTTAGAAACTGCACTTCCTAATTTATAAAGGTCAGGAGGTCGGTTTTGTCATTGTACTATCTTTCCCATAAGCTGCCTTACTATGCCTCTTTATGTTTTGTCACTGTGAACAAAATCACTGCATGCTGTTATGTTTTCCAGCTCTCAAGATCACCTACGGCCATTAACAACTGCTCAGAAATGGGAAGAAATATTTTCTTTTGGAAGCTTAATGAAATTTCAGAGTGAAAACTACTTTACATATGCCATCTCTAGATCTCTGAGAACTTTATAATGTGTCATCTTTGCATTACGCAAATGAAAAACTGTAACATGAAGAAAATAGAACATTTTCTGAAAATATAAAATGATGATATGAGAATAAACATAGAATCATAGAATGGCTTAGGTTGGAAGTGACTTCAAGAATCACGAAATTCCAAGACCCTTGCCACAGGCAGGGTTGCCAACCGCTAGATCAAGGCTAGATCAGGTTGCCCAGGGCCCCATCCAACCTGGTTTTGAACACTTCCAGAGATGGGTCATCATCACTGAACAGCTTGTTTCATCACCTCACCACCCTCTCAGTGAAAAACTTTCCCAATATCTAATCTAAATCTTCCTCAGTTTAAAACCATTCGCCCTTGTCCTATCACTATCTACCTGTGTATAAAGTTTCTCTCCTGTTTATAATCTCCCTTTAAATACTGGAAGGCCATAATGAGGTCTCCCTGCAGCCATCTCTTCTATATACTGAACAAGCCCAGCTCCTTTAGCTTGCCTTCATATGAGAGGTCCTCTAGCTCTCTCATCATCTTCGTGGCCTTCCTCTGGACCCTCTTCAAAAACTCCACATCATTCCTCTACTGGGGGCCCCAGACCTGGGTACAATACTCCCGACAGGGCCTCATGAGAACAGAGGAGAGATGGACAATCTCCTCCCTGTTACTGCTGGCCACCTCTCTTCTGATGCAGCCCAGGATACCATTGACTTTCCGGGCTGCAGATGCACACTGCTGGCTCATACTAAGTTTTTCATCTACAAAGACCCCTAAGTCCTTCTCAGCAGGGCTACTCTCAAGGAGTTCTCCAAGTCTATATACATATCTGGGATCACCCTGACCCAAGTGCAAAACCTTGCACTTGGCTTTGTTGAATCTCATTAGGTTCACATGGCCCACCTTTCAAGTTTATCAAGGTCTCTCTGGATGGCATACTTCTGCTGTACCAGTTGCACCACTGAGCTTGGTGTCATTAATCCTGGTACTGATCCAGTGCTGTTTTTACTGAATTAGAATATGTGAAGATTGCCATATACTTCAATTTTGATCCTCATCAGCCAAATGATGTTTACTGTTATTTCTCAGAAACATCAGTGGCATTCCTGTCAAACTTGTCGTATCTTTGGAATCAGAGATGTAACACCACCAAGTGAAAAAGTAAATATTTTCAAAGCATTAACCTGCTTATTTCTTTATCTTCTACTGATGTTCAAATAGCACAGATCACCACATTCAGACCACCTGTATTTTTTGGCTGGACTTCTGAAGATAAAAATGACAATTCTTAAATACAGACACAGAGTAGAAAACACGTCTGAGGAAACTTGTAGTTAATTGTAAGAATAGTTAGCATCTCTTAAAATTTGCATGAGTGTAATTGACAAAACAGCTGTCCTGCTGGTGATATTTATGTTTTAAGCTAAATCAGGAACTGAAATATAAAATCTATCAAAAAAACCTGAGTTTTGACTGATTGGTTAAAAAATATTCAGTACAGACAGTAATGCTATTTTGGTCTCATGACTGCTCTTCTCAGAGCAATCTCTTTCCATTTTCATGAATCCAGGTCACTTGCCTAAGGGAGACAAAAAATAAAGGAACTTACCTGGTGGTTTCTCTCAGAGGCTACTGGATTTTTTTTTAAGCTAGGATGACGTTAAGATGATGTTTTATGGTTATCTCCTGCAGATATATGCATGCACATCTGCCTAAGTGCAACAGCGATTTCAGAGAACATCATACAAAACGAGAACACCATAGGTTATACATCACGCAAAAAACATTGACAGAAATATTTGCTTGTTCTACATGACAAAACAGAATAAAAGATCATTTCACTTTCAGCAGCCTTGCAGCTTTCTCTCACGCACCCCTCAGAATGCACAGTGGGGTGGCACCACACGCAGCACTGGGAGTGATGTTGGACTTGCCACGGGTTACGGTGCAGATGCACCTTGAAAGCTTGATGGAAAAAAATGAAAAGATAAATTTTCTGTGCATTGCAACAAGCTGTCATTTGGTAAGTCAGTTTAATAAGACCTTTGAATTATTTTGTAATTAAAATTAAATGGTTAATTTAAGTAAATTAAAATGGTGTGTTATCACATTACTGCACGTTGCTATTAAAACTTAATGATGAAGAAAGATCACAACAAAGTTTATAAACTTCTCCTAGGATTGATATTGACTACTCTTAATGCTAGACCTGCCCTGGCTTTTCATGCTGGCAGCTGTCCATGGGACAGGAATCCGACTCCAGAATACTGCATAGACCATGTACCTTGACAGAGCCATCTGCCGGTGTACACACTGTCAAGAAACATGAAGAAAATTGAAGTTGCCTGATAAATTTGGTAGGAATTAAGAACAACTAGCTACACTGCACGGTCTAAAAGTTTGTTGCCTGGGGATAGTACCATTAGAATATTCTGAAAGACAGTATTTCTTATATAAAATAAAATCTCACAAAGTTTGCAGTAGTAAAGCCCTAGCATACCTAGCATACCTGCCTCTGTGGGCAGGTGACATTATATCAATAAAACACTAGTTTTGTTTGTGCTGAGGTAGCTACCAGAACCCCAGAAAACTTACCATCCAGTGAAATAGCAAGCTATATAAAACTACACATGGTCTAAACGTGACTCTGCAAATCTAGGGCTGTAGTGTACTTGCATTTTTCAACACACTCTCCAGAAGAGGAAGAATAGCATGGACAAGCATACTTAGCTATGCCCTATAGTATAATGTGTGTGCATATCTACCAAAAACTTCCAGCACCATCATTTTAGAGATTGAAGGATTTTTGAATTCTAGTTTATAGTAGCTTTCTAATGAAAACAAATAGCATTCAAATTAATTTGGTCATATTCTTTTTTACTAAATATGAATAAAATGCCACGTAGGTGGAAGAACATCCTATGTTTAAATCAAACACATCCAATGCAGAAGCTCTGGGCAGGGAGGTAGGAGGTATCTTTTAAAAAAATCAACAAAACAACATCTTCCCACAGTTAGCATGAGGTAAATTATCAGAGTTTTTCTTCAAAACCATATTGAAACCCTGTTTTCAAATAAGAGACAGTTAGGAAAATTCACCTTTCAGTAAAATTGGAAAGATGTGAAGCTGCCAGCAGCAAAACACTTCAACATTCATGAGATGTTTTTAATGTGGTATTTCTGAAAGTACATGAGAAGTGTGGATTGCAGATTGTCTGTTAGGCAAAGAGTGAAAAATAATTCAAACCATGAAAATTCAGGGATTTTGCCCTTGAATAACTTTTGATGCTATCAACTTAATGACGTGCACTAGTTTTCATAGTGAATTTGCTATTTTAGAAGACAATGAGCAAGCTAGTTTTAATCTATTTGGTGTAGAGGTAATTATACCTCAAAAGAGAAAGATGGCTATTAGGCCATCTTAGAAATGCTGTATCTGACTGAACTTCTGTTGAAGGCTGAGCTACTGGTAGGTTTCAAACTGAAAGGAATTTTTGAAGAGATTCTTTTTAGAATAAATCAGTGGAACACCAAAATACGTAGACACTCACTAAGCAAAAGTTACCTAACCTTAAAGTAGATAAGAGTTACATTTTTACATATATCAAGGTCTTTTTAATGAACTAATTTATAGAAAGAAACTGTAAGGAAACAAGATCATTGTCCTATTTTCTATTTCTGTGAGAGTGGAGAAAAAAATAGCATATGAACGAAATAATATTCTCTCACTGCAGAATTATTCTTAGCACTTTACTATGGTAAAGGATGTAGAATAGAGAATATGAGAAGACATTTTGTTCTGCAACCTTTAAATGTAATGTATTATTTTCAATGAGCTGAAAAACATGCAAGCTAAACCCCTGAACGTGTCAAACATGGTATAAACACCACAGCCCGTCTGTGTCAGTACAAAGAGGCTTACCACGTTCATTATCACTGAAGCACTTTAGATTTCCCAAAAGCTACACACACTGTATTTAGGCTGGATTAGTCTCCTTGGGAATGCAGGCAAACACCCATCAAGACAGTGTGCCGCCAAGCAAAAAAAAAAAAAAAAAAGGGGGGCTGTGGGAAGATTTAAAAAATGACTACTAATTTGTTTCTAGATAGCAGTAAGATATTGGGAGGTAGAAGTAGGACCCCTATACATACTGCTTTATTTCTAGCAGTGGGCATCTGTGGCCACCTCTAAAAGACAAGGCTTCCACCAACATTTGGAAGGAATGCATGCCTGCTGTTTGTACGCATCACATTTTCTGTTCCAAGGCTTCTCACTCTTTCAGCTAAGGACCCCGCTGCACATCAGTCAGGCTGCAGAAATAGAAAAACCCCAGCACCAAAGCTTAACATAAGCTACTCAGAGCTGTGTTAGCTGAGAATCAGAGTTCCCAGAGAGGGACAGGGAAAGACTACAGCCACCCCACCTGGCACAAGTTTGACATACAGCATCAGCGAGTCTGCTTGGCTGACTCTGCAGTCCTTCAGCTGTCTAGAGGGAATCAAGAGCTAGAAGCTTCCCTTTCTTTTAACCTTTCAGTGTTTCACAGTCATCACAGTCATTATTATTTTTACTATTTTTTGCTGCTCAACAATAAATATTGAAAGGCATCTAAATTGGCGCTTCCTTGTATGCTTCTATTTTACCATCAGTACATTTCCAGCACAAACAGAAAAGTTTGCCCTATATAGCTTATATTACTTGTTTTTTGCCTTTGCCTTTGACAATTAATTCCAATTCAAATTATCTACTCAAGTTTCATGATTTTAGTGCTAATTACAGAAATAAGAAATATCTGTATTTTTAAAGACACCTTGGGTTTATCAGCCCATAAGTAATGTAAAACTTTCCTCTCACATGTGATATATTTTAAAATGAGTATTGTGAAATGCTCCTTTCTCACATGACATACAAACATTTTCACTATTTTTGCTAGTGGTCTAAACTTTTAAACAGCTCTATTTCTGTGAAAGCCTGCTCTTCTACAGTGGGTTGCCATCTAATTGCTGTCCAAGAAACTGTAGAATTCTGCCTTTTGTTCCCCTTTAAACATGACTAATGAGAACCACAAAAACATACAGAGAGCACTGGTAAAGGAATGAATGAGCAAGACGTGGAAGAATCTTGCTGAAGTGGACAGGAAAAGGGAGACTTTTGTTTTGGTAGGAAGCAGAAGAGACAGTTGTGAAGGTAGATGTCAAAACAAGAGCCATAGAATCTCTGAGTGGAGGAAAGCTATAACATCAGTGTACACCAAGACAATGCAGAAGTGCCAGAGGGCTGACACCAGGCCCTGCAGTTCTTGCTTCAGCCCCTCCAAAGCCCCTGGTGCATTTCTGGTGCAGCCTCCTGCCTCCAGGCTCACAGGGCTAAGCTTGTAACAGCAGACAAGAAGATTTGCTTTAGCATGCTACCATCTGCACCCATGGAACTGAACAAGAATCAGATGTTTTGACAAATTAATAAAAGAAACTTAAGATATCTGAATAAAATTAACATGAGGATTGGCCGCAGAGCACACTCTGGAATGAGCTCATCCTTCAACATAAAACAGTTCATGAACTTTTAACCTTTGCAATTCAGTGCATTCAGAAATTTAGGGTTATTTTGAACTTCTAGATCAAGTGTCTTTTTTAACTCCATTCAAATAGTATATAAACAACTTATTTTCTTAATGCAAAGTGCAATAATGTTCTCTGCAATCTGAGGAGACTATATCATTTAATGATTTTAGTCTTTTTTTGGTAGAATTCTTTTCCTGAACTGTCTTTGACTCCTATACCTGAATCCTGAAATATCTTATCTAAAAACTTTTAAGTCCCACCCTGTTTACCCTAATGACAAAAAGCAACATTTTCAAAAAATGTTTCTTTGAGGTTTATAAAAAGAATCCTGAATATAACATATTTTAAAATAATATATTTTTATACATTTTAATATAAATTGGCCTTGACTTTCAAAGGTTTGGCCTTGTCTCATGAGATGACTGCCTCGGATAGCATATTTGGATGTCTGAGTTATTTTCACAGTTGTTAGTTATTCCCCAATTCTCTGTGTACTTTGGGAAGCAGAGGGCCTGGGTAGAGCCATAGCTATTCAGCTGAGACTTTAAAAGGCAAAAGAACCACTCACAAAATGATCAGCCAGTTTTTTCAGAAATTCTTCTTCAGCAGGAGAACAGAGATATGGATCTGTCTGCTGACCTTCCATCCTCTCGTATGAGGAAATTCCTGGATGTTTTTTTTCTGTGTATGATTTTCCTGAAGGACATATGCTTATTTAAATGCTACTTGAATAGCTACTTTAATAGACATCTATATTTATCTGTCTACCTATGTGTATATATATATGTATGCAATATTTCTTCATAAATTTACAAGGAGCAGAAATAATGTGCATAGACTCAGGATTGTTCTAACCACCTGGGTAAATTGGAATTTTTGATGCTGGCTATGAATTTTGAACTGTTCATTCTCTGTAAGGAGCTGCAGACATTGCACTGACTGATTTCCTGTTTAATGTCTGGGACAGCAGTAATTTGGAGAAACTTCTACATTATGCAATAGGCGGACATAAATTTATTAAAACATATTAAATTAATATCTTGGTTGATAAATTACAGAGTGCCTAACTACAATCAAGGTAAAAAAGGTTAGAAATTGGCATCAGGGTTGAAATCTTTTGCTTTCTCTGCTTTGAAAATCCTTCTGACCCTCAGACCATGCAAAGCAGGGCACTAATTATCAAGGGAAGTGTTTGCAAAAGCTGTTGCACACTTCTCAGGAATGTTTGGATTGCAGTTCCTTTATCCCATCCACATCTGCCTTTTTCATTCGAGGCTGAGTTTTACACCTCTGCCCTCTTCACTGTCTTTTTTATTTCTCCCTACAGTGTTCCTATTCGATATTTTCAGATAACCTAAACAAAAATGTAACTGATAGTTTTTAAGAAAATACCATTATTGCATCATTTCTTGCAACACTTGCAATAAGAATATCCCTAGTATATTCTAATTAGAAAAATTTTAACTATAATTGTCTAAGTTTTCTTAGCCAGCTAAAAAAACCCCAAGGAACTAGTTATATATATTGCAAATGCAAGTTGAGTTTTTGCCTATGCTGAGAGATACGGAAATATGAATTTGTTTACTCTGCTTAAAAACTCATTATAAAACCCCATACTAGTATCTAGACATAAAGATAGCCCTCAGATTTTGGTTTCCTATTTTATCACTTTGGCCTTCTTTAACATCATAATATCATAATCTGACTGGTCAAACTAAATAATTTAAATGTTATCAAGATCATTTTTTTTTCCACAAAACATTTCACTGTTTTGCTACACAGTTATGCAGTGTTAATTATCAAATGTCCGTCAAGTACTCTTATCTAATTTATTATAAACCAATTTCCAGAGTTTTTGTTTTATTTTGTTCTTGGTAGCTTCTGTGAAATTTATCAAAAGGGCTATAAACAACTCTTTCTGCAGTTCTACAGAAGTTTCCACTAGCACAACTCTCTACAGAAGTTAATGTCAGACAGAGAAGCACAGAAGTTCTGCAAAAATCATACAAAAACTCACATAAACAATAAGACATTTCTTCTTTTTATGGAAGAAGCAAAAATATTTTCTTCTTCACCTCCATATTACTTCCACATTTTGGTATTGTACACAACACTGTATTTGCTTTCTGAATTCACGTCCAGTGAAAAAATTTACATCTACCAAATGTGCAAGTACCATCAAATCCCCATGGCAGTCAGTAAAATTGTAGACTTCATCAAAATAAACAATATAAAGTTTATAAAGTCCCATGGAAATTAATATATATATGGAAAATTTGCTGTGAATTAAGTTGTGAGGCCTTGTCTGCAAAACAATTTGAATCCTGAGTGTTCCGTTTATCTGATACTGAGGCTTCTGTGTTTACTTTGTATCAGTCTGTGTTTACAATGGGTTTCTGGACCTCAGATTAGATAGCATTAAGATCTGTAGAAGCCTGGGAAAAAATGAACAGTTGACTTCTTATTTCTAGAAAACCCCTAAAATGTCAGTAACTTTCTATATTCTAATGACTACTAAATATATGTTATAAACAATGTGGGGCAAACAAGCTTCAGCTGTTCCAGCTCCTGAGCAAATTAAATCAGTTCAGAGTGAATAATTTAACAGGTTATTATTACTCTTGTCTTTTACTCAGAGCCTGAAAAACTAGAAGGCTAGAATTTGTAGTTTGATGTCATAGATTTATGCCTTATCTCAAATATATAAATGCGACATTTTTGTTATTATAACCAATATATCTGAATATCAAATTTGAAGACTACTTTGCTCTTGATTCAGTGGCATGACATGAACTAATGTCTCTTTCTTTCTGGATAAATGTTCTTCAAAGTCAACAAGAAATTCTGATGGAACCTCTCCATTCCTACTGCTGAATGTTTCACTTGCTCTCAAGGACACTGTCCTTTCAAGGACAATTCTGTGATTCTGAAAAGCAATCAAGTCAGTCTAGAAATTAGTGTGAAGAGAGCTTTTGAAAAACTGAACTTAAAATGTAATTGTTTGAGGAAATACTGTAAGTTGCATACATACAATTACTTCTCTTTATAAAGTACATTTTGGTATAAAAATTTTTTAGCATTTAATGTATATTCTAACTGTGAGTAGAAACTGTGTTTAATTCCATAGCTCTACTTTTTATAATAATACATATATGTTAGGGCGCTTTTATTCCTCTAAGGCTTTTACAGTAAATAAAAAGAAGTGAAATACAACATACAAGATGTTAATATTTAGTGACATGTCCACACATATTTTGGCAGACAAGCTCCAGTAAACAGCAAAGCTCCAGAGGTCTTATGTCCTGAGTCTTGAAGTAAGAAAAAGTTGCTTAGAATCCCCAAACAAATGTAGTGAACAGTTAGACAGAGAACTAATCTAGCTTTAGTGGGAAAGTGGAAAAAGCAGATCCTGAATCTCCATGCAGATGTTAGTTATATACAAGCATTTATGTTTCTTCATGTCATAGTTTATAGCTTCTTGAGCATAGCAGTAGAAACCCTGGACCCACCTGAGTACACCTAATGAGGAAAAGATGGTGGTCTTTGACTACTGAGAATCTTTCACTCCAAAAGAACTGTGAGTAGCAGAGCAACCTACCAGTTGTATAAGAGCACTTCTAGCTCTTCTGAGCATTTCTAACTACCTACCATGTAACTTGCTGACAAAAAGTTTGCCAGAGACTGATCCAATGGCCAAATCTCATCATGATACCACTGATAGGAACAATGTAACTGTAAATCAATGAAAATCCAAAAAGCATCAGACCTTGTGCAGGAAAATAAATGAATCAGGGTTGAGACAGTGCGAGAGAGGGCCTGCAGAGTCTCATCACTACATTCTTACGACTTCTCAAAGACAGTAAAAGCTCTGGTCTGAGCTTTTACTGTCTTTGACTTTTACATCAATAAAGGCAAAGCCGTACTGAAAAGAACAGAGAAAACTTCATGTTTTTGAAGAGTTTAAACTGTTAATTTTACCCTTTTCCCTGTTCTACTGCCTAGAGAGTGAACTATGGAAGTCGTGATGCAAACAGATTAAATGAACAATTGAGGAACAGCTAGAAACATTTAGTTCCAATTTAATTTTAAGACAAAAATATTGTTTGTGGTCTTGATCTGAAAGAAGAAAATCCAAAACCTTTCAACCTTTGTTTGCTAAGGTTAACAAGAAGTATAAAGCCTCCAAAGGAGAGATCTCTGTCTACAGATAACTTTTTTTTCTGTATTGATAAAACCTGCTTCTTTTTGTAAAACTAAAATGCCATTGTCCCAGGAAATACAAGTGCATGATCATGTACTGGCAGATGGATAAACTAGATGACCTAAGAAGTCCTTTCTACTTCCAGTCTCCAAGATGTGTGAGTATACTCAAGAGAGTAGTCTTTTCATTAAAATGCTAACTGAAGATGAGCTTATTTGGAAAATTATCAATTTGGATAAAAGGAATAATTTTCCACACAGGATAATGAGCTGTTGACACCATATTCGATGGCATCCAGAGCAGTAAGCAATTTCCACAGGCATACCAGTCCAGAGAGCTGCTGTGACTACAGCCTTTAGCAAACCCAATATTTCCTTCCTGTATGCCAGCGATGGAACAAGATTACAGCACATCAATTTTTCAGTTTTAAGTTTTCTGTGTCATATTTTGTGATGGTTCACTTTGTATTGGATAAAAATGCAATACTATCCTTCATTTTCCTACTCTGTTAGAAGTGTATACTTTCAGCATACTGTTGCAGCGATATGTGAAGACCAGTCAAAATAATCTTTAACTGAATTACTAATGACCAATTATATTAACATATTTATTTCTGTGCCTCTTCCTTGTAGCACATCAAGAAAATGCAAAATAAAAAATGTCAGAAGACCTTACAGTGATTTGTGGACTTCTTATAATTTGGAATGTGAAAACAAATGAAACAATTTGCATTTAGCTTAACTGTTCTACTGCTGCCCTTGAGCAACTATACGGCCTTGTCTGATGTCTCCACTCTGGATGGCTACTGGTGATGTATGTTCTCATGGCCTGGTTTGGGATCCACCTACTTAACTATTTTCAGGTTCTATTATATGGTAGATGCCATGTATCTATTATTCTTCAGAAAAAAAGAATTGTCTACATGAAGAATGGGAAATGCTTACTGTTGATGCTTTTCACACCAAAGAACTGATGCAGAAATCTTTGTTAAAGATAAAAATCTTTGTTCCATAATTTCTGAGTAGTCCCAACCACTACCATGTGAATACAGAACAATTAAAATTAGCTCTACCTGACACATAACTCTACGTGAAGAGGAAACACTGCACTTGGGTGAAGGCAATCAAAGTCTGAGCAGACAACAGAAAACAGTGATCAGTGTTACTGTGCCGTAACTAATACTTTTTAGCTAAATATGCTCTAATTCAGCCAAACTCTGCCATGGATCTTTTGTTTCCCTTAAGATTCCCTGCCTACTTAAGCACATTTGAGCATCTCATCCTCAAGCACCTACTTCTAGATACAGACACCCCCTGAAAGCTGAATAGTTCGTGTTTCAGCAAAATGAAGAGCCCGTGAATAAAGTGTTGCACTTGCTACTTAGATCAAAACTTGCTTTCATCCAGAGCTTAGATGAAAAATGTATTTCTGTAATGTATGGTTTATATGGAAATCACGCTTTTATTCAAAATGTCCAGTTTACTAATATGTGATGCTTCAGAAGTGCTTGTATGTTCCACTCATAACACTTCCACTTTCTGCTGCCTATATTCTACTTGCAATATGATTGAATGTAATGGTACTCTCAGGTACAGCAGTCAGAACTCTGATCTTTCCTCAAAGATCAGACAAGAAAAGTGCTGCTAATATTAGGATGCACTACAGCCTATTCTGTGCATGATTTGGCGCAAAATGAGTGAATAACCTGTTGGGCACTACCATTTGCACTTCCTGCAAGCTCCTTTTATCACAATACTGTAAAACAAAAGTCTGGTAGTGTTTTTTGCACACAAGCTTTATAATATCCAATTATAACACTGTATGCTGTTAGCAAAAACAATAACCCTCACCAGAGACAATAAATTTACTCTTTTTTAGTAGATTCTAACATAACAACTGTCAGTTTTTCAATTTCTGTGCCACCTTGGACTATCTGTGGAGCAGATTCTGGATTGGAAGATACCTGTGCAAATCCGTCCTACTCAGATGGGGCCAGTCTGCGGCTATAAGTAACTACAGATAACGATAAGGTATGGTGTAAAAGCGGCCTCTATGCAGACTGAGAGATTGGTTTTCAATGTTGAATAACAGAAAGGAAGTAGGTTCTGCTGCAGGTTTGACACTAAAGACGTTTACTAACTTAAAAGATTTCTAAAAGATGTTGATTTAGAAATGAAGAATCAAAGTCTCAAAGTAATAGGACTATGTTACAAACACATATCCTACAAATACAAATAGTTAAATTAAAGCTGCCCTTGATGAATTTAAGGCAACATGATGCAGTCTTACAGGATTGTAGTTCTTAGCCCACGTTTTCTGCAGGGATGTGAGATGCTACCTAAGGGAAAATATATTTCCTGATAGCGTGGGTAGCATTAGATTTTATACTGAACTTTTTGTAAAGTTCTGGATTGTAGAAGCCAGTTAAAAAAAAACAACAACACAACACTTAGCTTTGGTAGACAGTATTGCTCCTTGAATTGGTGTTTCTTTCTTCTTTAGAAATACAGGGAAGTCCAAGTAATAAGATGTTGGTAAATGCATGTTTTATGTCAGAGACCATTTCAGTAGTCATTTATGATCAGTAATGTAAGTAAGAGCTGTTTATAAAATACACGCAGGAACACACTTCAAGAATTAAGTAAAGAAACAAAAATTAAAGTAAATAAATGAAAAAAACAAATACACATTATTACATGGTTACTTAAAATTCCAAAGACCCTTAATGGAGTAAAAAGACATGAACTAATCCAAGGGGTGATTTAGCAGAGCACTAAACAGAAAACAATAGAAAATGAAAGGAGATCCCTAGGCTGACTGCTGATATTGACCCCAAGTAGCAGTACATTAAGTTTGGTTTGGGAGCAGATTAAAGCAATTTTAAGCCAGAGGTGATGGTGAAATGACAGCCTGACTACGGAAGAAGAGAATATAGAAACAGAGTTGAATAGCAGATTATGCAAAACCTATTCCCTTAAAAAAAAAGCTGTTGTCCCAACTTATTGTAAACAATAACAGCTAGTTGTAAGGCTAATGTCAGTCTTGAAGAAGAAATGAACCTTATTTTTAAAACAGATGTGAAATAATGTACAAAAATAGCCAATCTTCTCAGGCAGATCAGATAAAGGTTTTAAAGAAAAAATGTACTGACCAATTGGTAAGGAAACAGAATAGGATTCTTAAGTAGATTAAAGATGTTGAGGACATGAAATTGAGGAGTGGTTGACTACTGCTACAGCTTAAACTGCTTTTTGGAACAGGATTATACAACTGTGAAGGCTGCAGGGGCTGAATGGTTCCATATTCTCACCTGCACATCATCTTACCAAAGACTTTTGTTTGGAAACAAAACAAAACAAAACAAAACAAAACAAAACAAAACATAAAATAAAATAAAATAAAATAAAATAAAATAAAATAAAATAAAAAAGAAGTAAATCATCACAAGTCCTTTATTCTCGTACAGAAGGAAGAAGAATATAAAGTGGGTATATTTACTAAGTTAAAAGAACAGGCTGAATTACAGCCTTTGGAATGAATTAGAATAACATACTGTACATTCTTATGTGGTCTGTGTCTCACTTGCTCTGTCTCCATGGCAAATTTCATCTGCAGTCAAACTTCTTGCTTATGCCCCAAGATAGTGACATAAAGTCAGTATTAAAAATGTTTCATCTCTTCTCTAAAAGAACAAGCTTCAATTCTATTTTAAGGTCCTGATTGTGAAAAAGAGCACGATGTGTTATTTACATCTAAGCATGTTTATATCAGCAACAGTCCTTTAAAAACCCTCATCCTGGCTTTGTCACTGTTAACTGTGATGTACAAAAAGCTTTATGAAACATATGAACTTAGTGTATGTTTTGTTTCTGCAATCACAGATATCTGGTTACTGCCTCACATACTTTTGTATGCTCTACAGTATATAACTCATTTCCTTCATTTTCCCCCCATTTCTCTCAGAGTATTCTGTGAAACAGTCTGCCATCGTAAGGCTTTCATTTAAAGAACTCAGTAATGAGAGGGACTACTTCACTGTGCTTCAGACATAAATTCAAAATCTTCTATTCAAAATCATCTATTTTACATTATTTCTTAATAGCTTGATCGAGTCCTGTAATTTCCCAAGGAAGATATTAATGTTTCTATATGTAAATGAAACATAAATGTTAGATGCCTAGGATTTACAAGAGAAAGCATCCGATTAATAAATATTTCTAGCCATTTAAGACCAACACAGACAAGCATTCTCAGTCTGGCCTTATTTCAGGAAGAAACAAACACAATAGGAAATCTTGGTCACCAGTAAGAAAATAGGCACATTTCTAGGTAAATAGATTTGTAAATATCTATTGCCAAACATCCATCTCATGTTAAGAGATGCTTCTGTAGATTTATTGCAGAGCTGTGGTTTAGCAATGAGTTAACTGCTCCATACTACATATTCTTTCCCTCACTGAATGTGTTACAAGGTCAGAAACATACTAAATTTCACTTAACACTGTCCTTTAAATGACAAAACGTGGTATATCATAGATTTTTCTACAAATTCTGCATACATCGCTTAGCATGTGAACATTATTTTCCCTGTACTGGATCAGAGAAAAGGTACCTTCAGTCCCATGTGCTGGTCTGAGCAGTGACCAACAGCAGATCCTTCTGGAAGAGTGCTAGAACAGGGCAATTATAAACTGATACTCTCTGGCAGTAAGACTGCTTCTAGCGATTAATAGCTAAGGGATTTCCTAAGCCACAAGTGATGTTTGGTGTTTAATAGTTTCCAAATGTGATGTTTTTTCTATGTTTTTTTTTTTTTTTCTTTATGAAACCTCCAGGAAGGCTGTGGACCTCTACAAACAGCATTCAGAAGATGCCATGGAAAGGCCCATGGCCTTGACAGTTTGATCTGCACTGTTTGTAGAAATAATCCTTTGTGTACTTTGATGAGGCTGTTTGAAAGTTTCACTGGGTACCCGATGTAGTTCAGGGCAGCACACAGTCATTCCTTATTCACCTCCGAAAAACCTTCCTCTAGCTGTTTGCTTCTCAAGGTCTCTAGACAACATGCCAGGATACAAAAGTATGAAACTGCTCTGTGACTGAGCAAAAGGGACTTAAAAAGAAATAGAACATTTCCTTTCCCTTTTTTCTCCCCATAGAGCTCAGCTCATCGTCTGTATGTTCACTCTTTGGTAAAAAGAGCATGGATAATCCTGCCAGGAATGAGAACTACAGACTTTTCAAGTACGCTGAAAGCAACAATGGGGCTGGGTCAGAAATGGACAGAGAAAAGAAGTGCCAGAGTATTTCCTGTAAATTATATTGCAACTTTTTCATTTCAGAATCATTTCTGTGGTGCTTTGTGACCTATATTTTTAAATCATTTTTAGAATTATAATGCAAGATTACATAATCATAAAGATTACACGACTGTTCAAAAACTGTATTTTATGTAAACATTCAAAACCTCTATAAAACCCAGAGTGAACAGTTTGGTCTTATGGACAGTAATCATTGGAATGTCCAGAATATTTTCTCTTAGAGAAATCAGCTGTTTTGATTATGGTAGCTGGAATTAATAGGGGTGAATCATATGACACACTCATCAGAAGCTACCAAAACACAAACAATAATTTTCTAAAAAGAAAACAGAGCAAAATACACAAACATCCTACTATCATGGTTTATGCATTCTGATAAACTATGAAGAGCAGAGGAAGATAAACTGCTAAGTGAAGTACTCTCTTAAAACTGACCTAAAAGCTACCTCACATCTGTAATAATTTCTCTTTTCAAAATATAATCCTATGAGATAATCTTCCCAGAATTAGCTAAAATATCTTAATACTTGTTCAAAGTTGTTTACATGAACCAGTTCTCCTTCTCACTTGTTTATTTATTTACACTGAGATTACCCACAGTAAATGCAACAGCAAACTATGCTTAGTTCTCAAAACTGAAAAATATGATAGGAAATCATTAAAGGCTGAGATGAGGAAAAGACACTATGGGACTCTAATGGGTTACAGAATACTTGACCCTCTGAAACTGGGAATAAAAGATTACAATACTACAAAAAATTATATGGGAGAGAAAATATACAGGTGTCCAATGCAAGAATGGCATCACAACACTAACCTTCCAGTTCTATGTGTCTAGTGGAGCAAAAAAATTATTTAAAAATACTGTCTCTCACATAAGAATGTAGAGCTTATTGCTGCAGGATATGGTAGCGGTATTAACTCCTACTTTCTTCAGAGACACTTTCTCAGTGGGTATGAGGAAGTTTTTAGGCTTAAACATTAGTTGAGGATGGGAAGGATTTCTGATGCTTGTAATAACAAGAAATATAAAAATGTATCAGTCTTAAAAATATTCTACAGTTTTCTGTACAATCTTTCAAGAGAAAGCTTTTACTCACATTTGCCTTGAATTTGATTTCTCTAGTGCTGCTTCTGGTTGTGTTTCTCTTTTGTCTCAGAATATTTATATAACAGGGAAGTTGCACAGACCTTGTTAAAGGTTGTTATGTTTAGCTTTCCTATACTTCCTGTTAAGTCTATAAAAACAAAAAAGGTATTATAGTAAAACAAAGCTCTAGTTCAGCAAAGCTATTACACTTAATGTTAAATACTGGAATAATCCCACTTTGGTCAGGGCATTTCAAAAAAGCTCTTCTGGATCATGGTCTAAAGCACTACCTCCTAGATTTTAACCTTATCTATCTAAGATAAGTTTAACATAATCTTTTATTTTAAGCTTAATTTATAATTTAAAGTGAATCATTCTTCTAATGTGAATAATTTTATGTAAGGAAAAAAAAGTGCACTAATGAAATGGGATTAAAATATCAGCATCATTATATGTTTTAAATAAATATTTCATGAGATGTATCAGTAACAAAACATGCAGGAAGCACTGTAGCCTACAGGAATACTCCGACTTTTTGCGCAGACAGCTCTTAACAAGCAACAGAGCTGGACTACAACACAAGTGATCAAGAAGGCCATCCGTCGGAGTTAATGCAAACATTGCTTGCTATGCATAACCAGGATGTTAAGCAGTAAAACACAAGGATATTCAGAATTTGTATTGTACTTACTGTGAATGTCCTTGTGTATGCTCTTGTTAAGCGCATGAATGCACAGCAGATAGTGAAAGCAAAGGTTCTCAATGATTTACCCAGTGTTCCACTCCAGTAATACTTAAAAGAGAATCAGAATGTGTGGCAAAGAAGAAAATAAGTCTTATGGATTTCTGAATGCCAAACACACATCTATAGTAAAAAGCTTGCACACAGCAGGTAAAACATTTTTCCTTTCCACTTAGTACAAGCTTTTTTGGAAGCATGTTTTGTGAAGGCTGGGATGCTATTAGCAGAGACCAGAAGGAATGAATGGAAAGGTCTGTCAAGTGCAATGGCTATGGCCTCATCTGAGAGCCATCCACTTTCAAGGACTCTCTGCTCTCTGATTCCTATCTTTTAAATCCACCAATGCCAGCTGCATGGCTGCCTTCCATGCATTCTGGCTTTCTAGCTGCAGAACTTGGTTGCATTGACAGAGATGTGAGCAGAAGCATGGGAAGATTTGAATCCTATAAAACAGTTCAGTTGTGCCAGAGAAAAGACTTAGTCAAAATCACAGCAGTTCGTATTTTTTAAAGTGAACAAAGTCATGAAATAGCTGTTGGAGAGACTGAGAGTCCTTTTTCATACAGAACTGAGATTGTGATGTGATATGGGAAGCTCTAGCCTTCACAACATGCTCCATGAGATACTGGCCTACTATTCCATACACTGATTCTCCTTGAATGAATTTTATGTAATTCGGATAACAGCTAAAATTAATCAACTCAGAAATATCATTTAAAATAAGAGGTCTTCAGTATCATTAACATTCAATGTTCTACGATAATGATCTTGCATTGTCTTTCAAAGTGCATTCACTGTAGTATCTTAAAGTGTACATGTAAGCTATCGTGCTGTGATCCTTACAAACATTTATGTCAGAACTTTATTTATGAACTGAATTATTCTACCTGAGAGATTTGCTAGTGGAAGAACCAAATGGTTTTAAATGGCAGACCTATGTTAACTTGATAAAATCAGGCAGGACAACAGGTATTGACAGCAGAACTCCTCAGTCATGTGCTTTGTTCCTAGCCAAAGTTTGTTCCTAGTCATGTCCTCTATATGAAAACATGAAATTACTTAATATATTGTCTTGAAACTGTCAGTTGAATGTATATACAACGTCACAAACTGAAATTGGGACAGTTAGTTGTTTTACATAAATATCCTCTGAAGCTGAAAGGTAGACCTAAATATGTTACAATCAAAATGAGATGAATGATGGCTGTTACCTATTCCTGGAAACAAGAGATGATGAAAAGCAAGACAAAAAAAAACCTAAATCATAGCTATAAAAGAAATAAGAAATAAGTGATATATCTAGTCATAGAGAGACATGAGAAAAACTTTCAGGTGGTTAACAGTGTGACTTATTTCTCTTTTCTGCCCACCGGAAAATCAAGTCAGAAGCCTTGCTTTTCAGTTTGCACTCAGTGAGAATTTTGCCTTTGCAATATTGGAAAATATTAAGTACATATATTTATGTATACATACGGATTATTCTAAGTATTTGAAGATAAAGCTTGCATGCTTCCTGTACAACACTATAAACCCAGAATTATACAGGACAGAAGAGGGAGATTTTTTTAAATAAAAATAATTTACTTCAGAAAAAAAAACAACATGTAATTATTATATGATGCACCTGACAGATGCATCATACATTTTACAGGAAAGTTTGGGTGCTCAGTAGCTTCTGGGTTCAGTCCATTGAAAGCTAGTCTAAACTAGCTTTGATTGCTGGGAGAAAACACTTTCAGAAGAGCATTATGAACATAGTGAGAAAAAGGTAATTTTAAGGAGCACAGGAAACTAAAGTGAACAAGAGTAGAGTAAAGGAAAAGAGACAAGGAAGTCTGAATTATTTAGAAGACTTCTCTTTTGTCCTCTGAAGACTTCCAAGAGGCAATTCAGTCTTCTACATTAGTAATTAGTGGGACATCTGTTACTTCTTAGCTAGTATGCAAAATCAGGACAGGAGAAACCAAAAAGAGACAATAAGAGGAATTAGGCCTAAAAATATTTACAAAATACGTATCTAAGTTTGGAATAAAAACATTCTGGAGTAAATTCATAAAACATATTTCTTCTGTATTTCTTAAGTGATGAGGGGAGTATAAAAGAATACGCATAGATAGTAACTTTGGTATTTATAAACAGGTGTAAGATTTTAGTCACAAAGAATTTTCTCATGAAAGCGCAGAATTACAGTGCCACTGTTTTAAATTAGTTACATAATAGCCAACTCTCCCATTAAACTCGGCTACAAGTCCATTTTCACTTTTTCTTGCTTTATATCTCTCCTTGGGCAAGACCAAAAACTGTGCAAGACTCAATAAAAACTTGTTGTTGTGTGGAATAAGGAGACCATAACTGGATGAAAAATCTTATTTCCACTCATGCCCTTCTCTAACATACGCAACTAGCTTCTCAGTAATGATGGATGAGCGCAATACCCAGCTCAGCCTGACAGACAGCAATTCTAGGTAGCTTGAACTGAATAATGGCGTACTGAAAAAATGTGTAATGGAAGGAAGCATCTAACATCTGTCTCACTTCACAAAGAAATGAAATACCTGAGTAGCTTCCCTAACCTGAGCAGAGCCAAGCTTCTGCCCTCAAATCCTTACGTCTGCATTGGTTTCCACTGACATCATTTGACTGTGTAGGTAATTGTCCACACAAACAGATTTATCTGCAGGTTATGGGCCAAGGTTTGTGTCTGGTGGGTTGTCTGGTTTGCACTTTTCATCTGGGAGTCATTTCACTTTTGAATATTAAACTGCTGCTCAGCCCCCAGAAATTTTCCTTTCTCATTCATCTCTCCAAATGACTGCTGAAAGCTTGGGCTGGAAAATGCAAGAGGGAACAAGACTTTGAGAGTTATAAGTGTGAAGAAGACTTTGACCTTACCCTAAGCCCACTTGAATGTTGACCTTGCATATATAAAAGAAGACATATATGTTAACATAAAGAAGTAAATTAAAACAAACAATAAAAAGTGGAGAGAGATGATAAATCCTAGAAAGGGTGTTTCTGTACCTGGCCTTTACCATCTCTGTTAAAACACATCCCTGAAAGAAATTCTAGCCGTATTGCTCCTTCCTGTGTTTCCAGAAAAGCAGTAAATCAGAATGTGCTCCCTGGAAAGTTAGTTATAGAAGTTCAGTTTTTTTGATGGCATTTACAGAAATTTGGCGCACACTTGAATTACACAGGTCTCTCTTAAAGTAATGCCTCTCATTTATTTCCATGGAAATTACAACTGATACAAAGAACACAATAGCACTATTTAATAGAGCAAATTCTCAGCTACAAAAAGCTCTTTTCAACAAAGCCACTACCATTAGCTGTGCTTTTTCACCAGTGATGAACAAGAGCCTGCATGCCGCACTAATAAAAATCTGCATGGCTTTGGCTTGTCTTTCACCTCGCTGTAGCCACTGATGAAACACACCACACAGTGCCTCAGTGTGCTCACAGCCACTGTTTGGTCTCCATAAACATTCAGCAAGTGTCCATGAATGTCAACAGGTGCCATTATCTTCCACATGGAGGGACTCAGTGACACACCTTTGCTTCATGTCAGACGTCATTTTGTCAGACTGCCCCTCTGCTGCCATCTGTTCACATGGCAACCAAATATAATGGAATATTGTCAGGAAGGTTCAACCTCTGCTGCCACACCACACAAAGCTGCCTCTGCTGTCACAGGCTAACACAATAAAATAGGTGGCTTTACTTTTGGAGCAGCCCTCGTATAATTATGAACTTAAACACAGTATATAAAACAGATTCATGCTATGTGATTATAAGTAGTTTTAAAAGAAAATGATATTTTAAAATAAGAATTCATAATGATGCTCTTGAATTTGGGAAATAATCTCATTTTAAAAAAACTAATTTATCAAGAATCCTTGTATTTCATTTATGTTAGAAAAAACTGCAACCATAAAAAAACCCATTGAAAGCCACTCTTCAGGCATCACTTGCAGAACGTCCTGATGAGAGAAAAGAGAACAGAACTGCTTGACTTTAAAGACTTGACTCATTTTACGTTCTTGAGCGTTTTGCATTTGATCCTAATTTACAATTTCAGTGGGAAGGATATTTCAAAACTATTTTCTTTGAGTGATTCATTTCTGCTCTAGAGGAATATCACTGCAGAGTTTCTGGTTTGTCACTGTGATACTGATAATTTTAAGTAAGACATAAATAAGCTGTAAAATTAATAACACATTTCCATTAGGGCTTTACAGACTTAGAGACAGAAAGAAAAAAAGAGATAACCAGAAACTGGTACTGAGCATGTCTTCTGCAGCACGGATCCTTATACATTCCTTGGATAAATACTGGGGTCAAACTATCACTTACCCCAAAGCTGTAACACCTTCAGCATTTATGAAGTCATGGATACCCTGACCGACTCTTCACAGTCTCTCAATTATCATGCTATGTAGAGCACTTTGGAGCTGGAATGGCTATAATACCTGAGATGAAGTTCAGCTCTTGGGGATAAAGCAATCAATTTACACAACATCTTGCTCTGGAGCATTTCCAGAGCATTCTGGATTCATGACTTTGAATAAGGTTCATGCTCCTATGACACTACTGCCAAGGGCTACTGAAGTTGTCAGTGCCTACCCTGGCAGCGCTCTCCAGGTGTAGACCTAGGTCGTTCCTCTCCTGAAAGTGCTGCTCTTACTGTCTCTCCCATTTGGCTTAAAAATTATGACTCAGCTTGCCAGTCTACAGCTCTGCTGTAAAAGTGTGTTTTTTGCATTTAGACGACTGGGCCAGATGCATCTGTAATTCTCCCATCATGACAATTGTAAAGGTTGAAAAAACAGAGCATAGTGCTGATGGTTATACTTGGCTGATGTAAGAGCTTTCCTATACCTCCACACCAGTCACCTTTAATAGCAACAAAAAGCAATAAAAGTTTCAGTAAATGAGAAATCACACATAGAGGGAGGATTCATGCCCAGTTTCATACTTCAGTTTCTTTTCATACAAATTTGAGAATGTTTGGCGCTGTGATTCAGCTCATGGTGGAAAGGAGGAGAGCCATTATTTTCAGTTTACAACACCATTGTCCACACGAAGATTAAAACTTTTGGACATCTTTTTGGGTTTGTTTGGGTTTTGGACATCTCACTTGAAGTAGAAAAGCTTAATGCACACTGAAGTAGTGCTGAGCATGAAGGCTCTGTGAGAGCTGAAATCATCGTCCTCATCTGTCCTTCCCTCCTCCCTTCCTGCTTATGCAAAAGTGCAAAACTACCTTAGAACACCAATTTTGACAGAACTATTTGTCATGAGGCAGCATATCAAAGCTGCATGTGTTGCCTCAGCCTGTTTTCCCTCGATGTTTACTTTGGATGTAAACCAGGAGAGGGTCACTGAATGCAGAGTAATATAAAATCTTAAGAGAAATGTATAAAATTTGCTTGGGATGTCTTCAGAGAAAATAATTTTTATCAAGTGATGGAAACTCAGACTACTCTTTTCCTTCCCAGATGACTGTTTTTACTGACATATTTTTAAATGGTTGCTTTGTTTCTGCTCTTCTTCCATCCTGCTTCACAGGAGTTTTCACAGGGCCTGCCTAGATCCAACATAATCAAGAAGCCTCATTTCAAAGTGTCACTGCAATGCATGCCAGAGAGACTGGCAACTGCAAGAGAACATCTGTTACTGTCTTAAAAAAAAGAAAAAAAAACAGATTTGCAGATTTTTTTTTAATTGAAATTCAATGCATTTAAGGTCTGATTATTTAGAACCTCATGTCCTATTGGTTTCAGTCAAATGTGGCCACCTAAGTAAGGCTGATTTACTGAAAGGATCTGAATTAATGACCATTCACAGGACTGCAAACAAAAGGGAAATCATTCTGATTTACTAAAAGTTTATAGAATGTGAGATTGAATCTTTGCCTCCCACATAGCCTCTTTATAACAAACATATACTTACAACAGTTTTCATTTCAAGAATATATGCAAAACAACCTGAACAGATTTAAAGTATTACTAGCACCAGGAATAAATTCACAAAATTTATTTCATGCTCCTGAATAGATCTTTTCCAGGTTGAAGTATAAAATACTTTTTATCATGACTTGATTTACTTAACACAGACTTCAGTTAAAAAAAAATAGGCAAAAACATCAAGAAAGCAGAAACACAACATGTACTGATTGGGGTGAAGTCATTTCATTCTGTAACTCAGATCAAGCGACATAAAAGCTACAAAGGATCTAGGCAGACACTTCCCTCACTGTTGGGTAAGAATAACTCAGTGACATTGTTTTTAACTTGCAGGGGGAAATTAGGTTGTAGGCACTTCGAATATTGTTTTTAAAGCATGTAAATTTTAGTACAGTCATTCATAAAGGACTTCACTGGATTTCATTAGCATCTAATGACACTGCTGAGGTCAAAATTGGAATAAAGATGCAGTGTGCTAAAAAAAAATAAATTTAAGTGCTTGAGAACCGCAGCTAAGTAAGTATGATAATTGAGTTTAGATAGCAATATAGTTTACGAAAAGGTTTGGTTGCTCATATATATGGACTGCATCAATATTTCTTTTTAAGCTAACAAGTTTCTAAAACATAAACTCAGTCAAGTAACATATCTAGCATTATCCTTTCTGATCTAATATGGGCAGAACACTAAATATTAAAGAAAAAACTCAAATATTTTAAAGCAAAGACAATTAGTTTCCCTGCTAAAAAGATGTCTTCCTACTTGTACAAATAGGAATGCATTATTCAGAGAAGTTATTCTTCACCAACCAGGAAGGAAAAGATGTTATTTACACCCATATGATAGCTATATAGAACGCACTCAGGCTTAGCTCGCAATAGGAAAATGAGGATGGGTTATGAAGCACTGGAAAGACCAGTGGCAACCAATGGTGCAAAATTTCCCGGTGGAAATGAAAACATTAGTCCTTACAGGATGATCAAGGAATGGAAATCACCCAACAATTACAGAGGACATTTTCTTACAGCTTTAAAAAAATATGAAAAGTAGTTCCCTGCAGTGTGTGGGCCAGTACATGTGCTTGTATGCATGTGTTCCCTATAGTGATAGGCAACTCTTTTGACCCTCTTTAAATTACCACAGCTTTTAAAACTGGAAAGTTCTCAGCTTCAGAAGAATGCATTATATATGCTCCCAGAGCACATACCAGACCAGGGGTGCCTTTCATTTAGTTGTTCTGCTGTCTAGCTCTTGGACCAAAATCAAGTCTGGATAGAAAACAAGCTCTGAATGATCCAGATGAAGACAGCTCTGGACATGCATGGGAGCAATGCTCTGGGTACACAAGGGATTGTAATGTCAAACAAGAAGCTGCCTAGATGATAGCTCGAAGTAGCTTTTATTCTTCTTCTCAGGTTATCCAAGCCTTCCTTGGGGTGGTAAGCACTATTTAAGGTTTATATGAGCCTGTGCCATCAGCATGGGCAGTCAAACAGTGCTTGAAGAAAGTATGGTACAAGGATTAGCAGTGCAGATTTGAATTTCTGATCCTGTTTCTAGCTGATTTGTTCAACACTTGGCCTCTACTGGTCCTGCCAAGCAGAAGGATTCAGTACCCCAAGTGCTCCACCCTCCTCCAGCAGCAGCAGACTGGGTACTGTGCAGCTGCTCAAAACAAATAAATCCTTTCTTATTTCCTACAAAACTCTCATGTTTTTAATTTAATCACTAGTAAATTAAAAGGTTTTCTACATTTCTATATGCTTTTTCAAAAAGAGCTTTCTAAACTCTGCCTGCAACTTTAAAACTAGTATTAGACGCACAAACATACAAAATGCAAATTGAAGAGGCAAAATCATCTGTACTTGTTAGATGACTTTTTAGAAATTGTTGGGTGTTAGTATCATACAATGATAAAAGAAGCATTGCACATTCTCCAAATAGCTTATGAAAATGGAACACATGAAGAGAGGAAAGTCCAGTGTCATGCTGAAGCTTTGCTCATACCCAGAGCTGACCTTGCAGTGAAACTGAAAAACAGACACCATTCTCTTAGGGCAGCCTTCTTTTAAATCACACAAACCTCAAACTCTGTAACAGTTTGCGTGCTCAGGAAGCTAACGTGTTTATTTAAAGCTGCGTGCACATACATGAAAAATTCAGACCATAATAGGATACTCTCTTTTAAATCCTGCTTTGCTAATCACTAATCTATCTTGAACAAAAATAAGTGTTGATTTGCTTGCTGAACTTTGCTTAAGGCATTCCAGACTGAAGCTAATAGCACAGCTAGCAAAACTAGCATAAAATATGAAAGGCAAACCAAGCAGAAGTTTTGCAAAAAAATAAATGCTTAAGACTTTACATTTGCTTCTCAAACTCAGTCACGCAGAACATGGTATGATTCTCAAACCATGTTTTCACTGCTCCTAGCCAAGTCAACAATTTGCATTATTTCTAGCATCCAGCATCTGAAGCAGAACACACAGATGTATGCCGGTCAGCTTTTCCAGTGAATCTTGCAAATATTTTCCTTCCACAGAGAACTAGGTCCTTGACTCAGTGTTTTACTAAGCAGACGTTATTCATTATAACACAACACAGCTGTAATTCAGATTTCATTTACATTACTTTCTTTCAATGAGTCAAACAGCACATTTAGATGAACAGAATACCATGTCTATAATAGGTTTTACGGAAAAGAATGGAAAATTACTCATGCTTTTTAGAGTTCAGAGGGTTACAGAGATGGCTTTCTCAGTATGCCAAACCTACCTACACTTCATTTAAAAACATCAAGTTCATTTAATAATACTACTCTGCATGTATGTGTTTAACACTATCATGTTTTACTGGTTATAATGCTGCAGTTTTAAATGTTATCCCCTGTCTCGCTCCAATTTATAGGAGGGAGAGGAGGTTCTTTCAGTATATGTATACCTGACAGCGAGATAAAGACACAACAGGTCAACTGCTAGCCCGACCAGTTTATTACAAATCCTACTTGTTTAGGGAGATGGGGAAGGGAAGGCGGGCGATACAAAAGGGGTAGGAAAAAGCAGAGAGTCCTTGTAGAAAGCAAGAGAGAGAGAGTCACCACTGTGGGTCCAGCGTTGTTCGTTGTTCGTAGTGCCTCCGTTGATCTCAGGAACTCGTCCAGTCACCACAGGGGATGGGAGAAAGCCAGGAAGCTTTGCAGCAAGTAGGCCCCAGGGGGTTCTTTCCTAACAGGCTTCTTTCTCTTAAGGAATTCCTCCATCAGAGGTTTCTTTTCTTTGGGAGTTCTTCTCCAAAGTTCTGAGTTTAGTGGGGACCTTTTATCCCCCATTTCACAGTTTTTTTCTTTCTCTTCTTTTCTCTCCGTTAGTGTGACACACCTGGCCCAACAGATAAGCCAGCAGGGAGTGGGGCCTTCATTGCCATGCACAAGCATTATCACCTTTTCCAGTGGTCAGCTCCTTCAAGCCACACCCCTGGAAAAGACAGCTTGTCCTGCTTCTGCTTATCTTTACAATCACAAGCAGAAGCACCCTGGTACGGTGACACCCACTGGTCAGCGCCCTCGATAATAGGGGGGTATACTTTTTAGTGTGGGTTTCAATAAATAATCAGTTGTCCCCAGAGTGCATTCCCACCACCCCGCACAGTCAGGGCTCCCTGAAGTTTACAAAGCACAGATCTGTGAGAAGGGTGCACTACCATGACAGATTTCCCTGTGGTTCAAGATGAAATCCAATTTCCATTCAATTTCATGCAACACGCCAGCAATGCAATTTCAGGAGTGAGTGGAAGCCCCAGAACAGGTTGCAAGGTGCTCCACAGACACCATACTGCACAGGTATGACACAAAAGAAAATGGGGATTTTGGCCAGGCAAGGGCTAGGCAATGTCAAATTTTTCACGATATATCAGATATCTCAGAATCGGTAACTATGGTGTAGCTGCTAGAGCTGACTGTATGATATCCCTATATTTAGCCTTACCTAATCAAAAGAAGCCTAAACTCTTAAGGATAAAGGATTTATAGATGAATATTGCTTATTTGAATAATACTCAACACTGGGTCTGTCCAAACTGCAGGCAGTGTAATTCATACAATTTCTTCATACAGAGTTAGCTTAAATAAATATAAAATAAAATCCTGTCTGTAAAACTCTGTATAAATGTCCCTCAGGAGATAAAATAGACTACCTAACCCATTTCCATCAAGACCTTAATTTTAAGACTTCAAAAAATGAGAAGCTCACAAAAAGGGCCATAAGTAGGAAGTCCAGCCTCAATGACACCCAGTAACTTTGTGAAAAACACCATATGTATGATCTTTTCAAATAATAAGAGTATTTAGGACAGATTTTCGTGGGCTAGGATCTAACCTGCAAATGCTCCACTTTATTTTCAGATAAACATTTTGATGAGATTTTACTCCTCACAATTTCCTCACACACTTTCCTTGTTTTACTCAATAAATCCAAGAAGTTATTTTAATGGTTAAATAGTAGTTTTTAATTTATTTTGTTAAACATTCTTAAGAGTCTTCAAATTTTACTAACATAAAATGGAAACACCAATAAGGTTTTCAAAAGCTAATTTTATCCAGTAGTTAGATAATATCACTCACAGAATGGAACGGAAACATAAATGGAATCAATTGCCCAGACTGCCTGACCTGCTAATTTCATTGACATCAAGAGACTACAATATGGACTAAAAATCAAGCTTTTTGCAAAAAGGAATTTGGCCTTTTAGAAGATTAATTATATTTCAGAGGAAAATAAATTCATTGTAATAAACTCCTTTTCAGAAAAGATCATTTCTTGATGGAAAAGCATGACAAAGCTTTTATTAATAAATTATGGTCCCACAGAAGCAATAATGCTAAAAGAAAGAAAAATACAGTCCCCAGGCGAAGAGAAATGTTTATACTGCAGACGGATTGTGTGTCTAGAAGGACAGCATTTCCTTATCTGCATGAGACATTACTAAATTGACGCTTCACTCTCACAGAATGGCTTGGGTTGGAGTGGATCTTAAAGATCACTTAGTTCCAGGCCTTTCCTCTGGTATGTATATTCCCTCTCATATCACCTGCTTCCTGGTGTGGCCTTTTAGAAACGAAAATATAGGCACATTTTCAGATTGGATGGTGACCTCCAAAACTGATGGTATTTCAACACAATTGTTCTTTGTAACTATGCCTTCAAAATAGTTCCATGGATTTCTTCTTTCACAAGAAGAACTGATACTTATGGGATTAATATTTTGCAGACGAACCTTTCAAGTGTAGTGGATCTTCATGGCTAATATTAACACAAATTAATGGGAATTCACAGCTCCTTTGCAGCAGTTGTGGAACAGCCCCTAGAGCAGAATAAAAATAAGAATGCTTGATTGCATTAACAAAGTATTCCCACTGAGTCTTGTTTTACTCTGCCTATTATAGAACTGAAATATTTTTATAGCAGTTTAAAAATAAACATTGCTTGGTTTCTAAAATAGAAATAAATAATCCAGAGTAAACTAACACTAAAAAAAATTTGGACTTAAATGCATAATGCTTGTATATCTACATGTGCACAGTTGTGGTTTTGTTTCTTTTTCCAAATTTCAACTTATCTGCTGGAAATGAATATCAACCTACAATTTTATACAAGATTATTCAGAGAAATGGAAATCATATCAGGTAGGATAAAAATACAGAACTGTCCATTAGATCTTTGACACTTTGGGTTTGTACTTACGTAGAATGATGGTTGCTTTTTGCACATGTAAACATTTATGTGATTTAAGCTACCCAGTAGTCGGTTGTGTTTTCAGTTTGTTTCTCCCTCATTTTACTTTCTGAGCATCACCAGCTGCATTTGCAAGAATTTTTGCGATTAAAGGGACAAGGACTGGTCTCTGGTTTTGCTGAGGTACTGTGCTTTCTTTGCATAAATATGACTGTTTTGACCCACTCTTCCTCCAGGTCTGTTATAGACCATTTACACTCTGGACGGCTTTATTGTCATACCCTGATGAAAAATTTAATGCCCTGTGTTTCAATAATTTTCTTTTACCATTTATGCTTTTTTTCCTTGCTTTTTTTTTTTTTTTTTTGGTAGCAATTTGCAGCTGTGAGCATCCGAAGATTGCTGTGTATCCCAAATCCTGCAGCTGCAAATATATACCTACCTGAAGGAATTAAGCCCTGGATTTCAAAATCCCATAGCACAGCAAGTAAAGGAAGACCAAAGGTGTAACCAACTAATTTTCTTTGGTTCATATTTGCATGGCTGCTTAAATATGTAAGTCATATGGACCATGCTAATGTATATGTGTGTCTAAGAACACTACTTTGGAAACATTCAAAATTCCTTCAGCTCTGTTATTTTAAATGAGCTCATCACAAAACAATTCCATCTGCTTCTGGCTTAGGCAGAATTGTGCCAGAGTGCTGACTAATGTATGGCTTAGTTAAGATAGTTTTGAGAACATGACTGTAATAACCATCAGCACTAACACTTTATTCTCTGTTACATTAAAGGAGTGGCTACCTGTTGCCAACTGCCACTAGGTACAAGATGAACTTCTAAGCTGTTTCCAGATACGGAAAGATGGAAACATGGATTTTTGTGCAGAGGACACAGTCCCATCACATTTACATTCTTTGTCCTTTCATGGGTTCCAAATAAACAGAACTCCTGACTCATTTTTACGCAACACCTTCCCCAGCTGTCTGTCATGAATCGTTTTCAGATGTATGTTTTCTTTGAAATTGTTGTTATTTTCTCCCAAATTCCCATTAGCTTTCCTTTCAGGTCAATGTATCATAACTTTCATTTTTGTAGAAGTTTGATCATCCTTCAAATATTCATGTTGCTGACCATTTTTCTGACCACTTTTAAAGATATTTTTTAAACACTGGTATGTTCAAATCTGCAACTTTCCCTCCAACTCATCCTCCATTCTTACACCCAGTCTTTTGATGAAACTGCATGAGAGATCCCCACAGATCTCTCATTGTCATTTTAACAGTATTTGCTATTTTTCACACCTACTTTCCTTTCCTCTGTGTCTGCCTCCCCTCCTCAGTGCTTTCCATAACTCATACACTTGTAGAGAAAGGCTGTGACATCTGGAAACCTCTTGTATAATACAAAGTATTGAAGACAGAGAAATGAAAATTGTTCATTTTGAATTTCTTCAAGGAATTTAAAGTGTGTCATTTATTTTAATCATATCTGATGAACTGAGATGGAATCAAAGGGCTTTACTGACTGACACAGACACATACAGAAGATGCAAGTCTACAGGCACCTATATCCATCTCTGGTTGCAGTCCTGCTAACGGCTGTGTGGCTCTTCTGCCTTCCAGCTGACCATGTACAAGCCTTTCTTGATGTGGTAAAAGATTAAACTAGCTTGTGAGAAATATCAAAGGAGGGACCATCTTGGAAACAGGGATGAGAGCAGAATCACAGCAGAAAGCAGTTCGATTGACCTAGATTAAAAAAAAAAAACTTGCCTTTTGCATGCAGTTAGCAGACCGCCAGCTGGAAGCAAACCATCACCTATCCAGAACAGGAACAGATCCTGAAGGGTGATCCATGTCTACCTCTGCCTAAAATCAGCTGCCTTGGTTTAAGTCATTCATGTCTTTTAATTTATATTTTTTAATCTAATGTGCCCTGTGTCCTATATGTATTGCTCCTACCATTTATAAAGTATTGCAACAAAGGTTTTTGGAAAGAACATTAAAGCAAGAGTTTTATGCTTCTTGTGGTATTTGCAGACTGTAACAACATTAAAAAGAATGGCACGGTGTCATTAAAAGATGTCTAAAGAAGGCATTTCTGCATCTCACACTTCCTTTTCCTACATTCACGTTGGAATGTATTACAAGCAGGCTGTGTACACAAGAAGCATGTTTTCTCAACCAGGGAGCAGATATTACTGATGGAGTACTGTAAGTAGCCTAGTCCAGGACTGGATAATTTTCAGCAGTATTTTCTATATTTTCATTCTTCAGATATCTCAGATGATGATCTTTTCTGCACTTTCTAATGACTATTTCCACCTTCTTACAGACAACCCAAACCTATGCTTGAAAAGGCTACAGAAATCAGTTTGTCATTTATATGTTTTTGATTTGATCCTTAGATCAAATAATTGATTATGAATGCTCACAACACTCCCATAGCGCCTACTTAAACATAAGGAAGTAGAAGAGAACTTACAGGAAGTGATTTTTGGCTGATCTTGTGAAGTTCAAGATTCTAGCCCATGTTTCTTGTATTTGACAAGCTGCATTACAAAAAGCATAGCAATTCAATGATATTTCTAAGGAAACAATCAAGAACTCGTAGATTTTTTCGAAGCATGCACAAAAACATATAATCTGGAAATGAAGCCATAAGTAAAAAAACTTTTCTTTTGTGCAATTTTGTTGTAGTAAGTAGATAGTTGTTTTTAACTGACATAGGAACACTACACATTAGACATTAGGAAACACTACTTTTCTGAAAGAGTGGTCAGGCGCTGGAATGGGCGGCCCAGGGAGGTGGTTGAGTCACCGTCCCTGGAGGTGTTCAAGAAACATTTAGATATAGCATTGAGAGACATGGTTTAGTGGGGTTATTGGTGGTAGGTGGATGGTCGGACTGGATGATCTTGTAGGTCTTTTCCAACCTAGCTAATTCTATACTTCTCACTGCTCTTGTTTGAAACCTCATCATCTCATGTATAGACAGCAGGGTTTTTTTGTTTTTTTTTTCAAATAACACCAGACTACTAACATAAATGCTATAAATGTATTAAAAACACAATTTAATTACAATTTAACATCCATTCCCCCTTTGTGGTGCTTCTTACACTGAGATGAAGTTTCACTGAAGCTTCAGTTTCTAAGGGTTGCCTGGAGCTAGCTTTTTTCTTGTCTCAGTCCATGTAAAACATGCTTTGCACTTTGAGATCAAAAACCCTGCCAAATCCAAGGAAAAAAAATCTCATAATTACCTTCTCTGCAAGGCACATTGTAACTGTGCAGCTCTTTGCAAAACCAGCAGCACTGACCCCTGAAGAACACTTGCAGGTTGATCTCTGTTATGGGGAAACAAACTTAACCTCATCACTCCCAGTCCTTGATTTCATTCTGGTCAGGAAAACATGCAGGGGAGAGCCAGCAACTCACTGCAGTTCTCCTGTGGGGTCCCTCAGGGCCCTTCTCTGTCCACATCCTGTGAAAAGCTGAATGGGGCCATCTTCTAGAGTGCATGGCAGAATAAAGTAGGTGTCCAAAGACCAGAAACTGGAGTGAGATGTGAAGTTCAAAGTTTAATGTGGTTTGCTCGTCTAAGGTTAGGCAACTGTGCTCATAACTACACCTTCCCTAGTCAGTAGTACTTGTTTTTCTCTTTTTTCTGATGAGCTACGATGGTGTCTTACAGTGTCACTGTTTTGCTCACAGCCTCAGCAGGGTCAATTCAAAGATCAGCTGCCAGCAGTTTTTCTTCATGCTGGCCCACACTCAATTGTTTATTTTCACACCAATCTGCAGTAATATTTCAGCCAAAAACTCCAGGCCCAAACCTGTCAACCTGACACCTAATCCAGCTACTTCAAAGGTGATTACACTTGCGCTTGTGTTTACACAGCAGCTCCTGAGAGGAAGTTGTGCTGCCTACTGTTATTGTTCTCTGAAAATGCATTCCAGTTTGCCTTCCTTTGTGCTGAATCCCAGTGGGTGATTAGGAAGTGGTGAATGATGCACTGTTACCACAGTGCCCAGTGGCTGTGCAAAACTGCCAGTTAGTAAGTCTTGTCTGACAGTTTCAGGCATCAACTGGCAGCTCTCAGAAGCCCTAATCTACATGAATTAGAACTATATACATGGCTTTTCATACACTGCAGAAAACTTACGCCATTTCATGGTCTGGATATCAAAGAACATTTCAGCAACAACTGTCCTTCCTCATTTCTCCAACCATCTCATTGCATGTTTTTTAAACACTCCCGATTCTCAATTCAGGGGTATTTTCCTGAAAGTGTAGAGAGGAAATAGGAAAGACAGTAGAAAGCATAATATATTTACAGTGTTGATGTGATTTGAAAACACACACGTCCATATTGGGCTAGCATTATCTTTCATATGTCATCACCATGATCTTAGCATCGCCTTTATCACATATGCACCAAGTGCATCCTCACTTCCATTTCTGGAGCCTTCTGCAGCTCTAGTGCCTTATGTTGAAATTATCCAGGACAACTCTGTCTTGCTCTGATGCAGAATCAAGGCAAGAGGAAGGAAGAGTGCTAGGCAAAATAGTTCTGTCACTTCTGAAAATGATACAGGGGAAAAAAAGTCATGCTTTTTTTTTTAAAAAAAAACTTTAGCATTTCTAAGCTAGGGAACAAATAATTGAAATTTGACAGGACCTGGCCCAACATATCTTCCTTATCTTGTGAAAATCCACCAAAACATGCCCAACATGCAAACACTCAAAACATGATAGCTTGCATGTGGTTACTGAAGTAAGAACCATTAGGCAAATCCCAGAGACTCCATCTGCACTGTAATATAGCCGAGGATTCAGGAGGGACCTTCTGCTATTGGAGCTCTGGACTGCACTGGGTTCTGCAAAGTCTCTCTCCTATATTTTCAGTTATTCATACAAGTGAAGTCTTTAGTCATCAAACTCTTCATTCCTCATAAAAACACTCTATAATCCTTATTAAGCTGTTAACAAGTTTCAGCATCTGTGGAAGCAATGTGCTGCTCAGCTTGACCTCATTGATCTTAATCTATGCAGAAACCTGATGAGAATTCTCATGTTCTTGAAAGCTCTTATTCTATGAAGAAAACAAGAACTACTGAAAATGTAACCATTGCTTTGGGTGTTTTTGTCCATCGTTCCTGAGGCAAGTATGGGAAGATTTACTGAGACCATCTGGAACTATTCTGGTTCTTATCAAGCGGCAGACTTTTTTTTTTTCTTTCCTTTCTTTCCAGTTCTCTTTAAGTGACTCATCCACTAATGTTGTTTAGTCACAGCTTTCTGTCTTTGTCAGAATGAGTTTTCATTGGACAGTACACCAGTGGGGTTGGAAAAAAAGAAGCTAACTGCATCTCCAGCTTTGTATGTCTCCTACAAATAAACTTACTGTTTTAACAATGGATATTTCAAAAGTCCTTTGTTTAGTTCTAAATAATATCTACTCAGGCTTCTGAAGCCAGGGAGATGGCTCAGAAAGGACACATATGGATCAAGCAAATTTAATTCAGCTAAGAAGGACTGAGTCTTAATTAAAACCTTATTTATTTACTTACTTTTGGTGGGGGAAGAGAAAATTCATTAGAAAACGAAATGAATGAAATCAGAAATTACATCACCTTGATGAGGTCACATGATGAGAGTCACAGGGAGAAAGGGTTTGAATATAATGGGAGGGAAAAGGGATATAAAAAAATTAACTGGAAGATGACCAAATTAAAATTAGAAGATATCTGCTCAGTGGGAAACAAAATATATTTATTACTGCTCTGTTTGATAACTTTCCCATCCTCATTCACACAAAGCATTGATAAGGATCACTAGCTTACAGATCAGACTTCACTTGCTTTTAAATGCTCAGGCACCTCCCCAAATAATGAGGTATTTTATGCAGCAATCACAGGAAATAGATGAAAGATGATTAAAAAATTTATACTAAACATACATAACAGGCAGAAAAGCAATGGACTCAAATATACTAAAAAATTAATTTTCTATAGCAAATGTTTACTTAGAACTATATATAATATTTATTCATGTCAAGTACCATTATGCAGAAAATTTCAGAGGAAGGAATATTTGAAGCACTTAACTTTTCTAGCTAAGAAATTCACCCATTCCTACAGTATATTAGCATACATCTACAGGCTGGTTTGTCACAATAATGGGGTCATTCACATGCAAAGATGGGATGTACCATTCTCGATATAGGGGTATATAAGAAATAACCCCTCCAGCTCCATCTACATTATACACTGACGATTATAGATGGGTGTGGATGAAATTCTAATACTTTGATGTAGTAGTAAACTAATGAGGGAGCATGGTAAGTAATTCTGCAAGTCAAACTGATCTGCTGATCCCAAACAGATACAACTTGCATTTTCAAAAATATTTAATAAAGAGTACATTGGATATAGCATAGAATTTTTCTTGTCAAGATTAAGAGCAAACGTCAGTCAATGCTACGTGGCTAAGATATTTCAAACTAACCTATCACTTTAGGTGCCAAAGCAAACTAAAGACCTCTTTTACAGAAAGGACCACACACCAACCTCCTGAAGGTCAAACTGCTTAAGATATGGACGTTTCTTTTCTTCTGGATTTTGTCTTTAGAAATGTTGGCACTATTAATAACATTCTGGACTTCAATTGATTCAGCTTGTGATGATTGGTGTTTATGAGAATCAATAGGCAAATATTAATATTATAAATCTTAATATTTTATTCAAAAAATCAAGCAGATTTCTTCTTTTCAAGATATGGGTAGATGATTCAGTCCATACATACCTGACATAACTAGAAAACGTATCACGGTCTGTCCTTCCAACTACTGCCACTGTACCCTCCTACACTTTTACAGTTTATCACTCTGGTTTTGTAGTTTTATTTTCTGCTACACACTTAATTGGTGACCTTCTCCAAATTCAAATTTGCTAGACTGTAACAGGTAGCTCTTTAATGTAGGTATAGTGCTTTTAAAAAATTGTGCCCACGCAGAATATCATGAACACAGATGTTAGGTGGTTATTTCTGGTGAAGGCTGTATCTAAGTGAAGATCTTTCTCCTCATGCCCTTCTGTTGTAATCATAGCTATATATTTCTCTTCAGTATATTTGACCATGGACCACTTGCAGAGGCAGTGCAGAACTTCCTGGAATTAGCATCAGAACAAAGAGGACCTATGCACGTGCTACAGCCCCAAACTACTTAGGCTAAAGTTCTACCCTAATCTCTTCGTGCCAAATCAGAGCCATGAAGTTAAGATTTCCATTCCTACCTAATCTCTATTTTTAACTTGTCTTGATTTTCCCATGGAGATATATTTCAATAAAAGAGAAAAACAAAATGCTATATTATTTGCAGCAGCCTTGAAACTGTTCTGGAGAAAATTTGAAATAACAAAGGCAATACATTTGAGTTTTGAAAATGTCAAACTTCATTTTGAAAATGAAGTTTGAAAATTAACATTGTTCTGAGTGTTCATAAAGTGGCCTGTAGATTAGTAATACTAGTACGAGAAGTTCACTAGTTATAATTTAGGAAGCCTTTATTCACAGATTACTTGGCAATGTTTGCTTGTAACTTCTGAAAATCTAGGATTTTCTGTTTTGCTGGATGTGTGGCAATACAGTAAGTCTCACACGAATTCATATGTTAAAAATGAGAGCTTTGACCTACATTAACATGCATTTGTTCTAGTGCAAACTGAGGGGATGCTGATGTGCGCAAGAGCAAAGCTGTTCTTCTGAGCAACAGACTGACAGACATAAACAGGCTAGACAACTGGTTGATGGCTGTATCAACAGAAGTATAGCCAGCAGATCAAGGGAAGTGACTATTCACCTTTATGCAGTACTTAACAGACCATGTTTAGTGTGCTGCATCCAGTTTTGGGGCTCTTCATTCAGGAAGGATGTTGGTAAACTTCTGAAAGGCTGAGGGAACTGGACTTGAGCACCTACTTTGAGCATAAGGTCAGCGCAGAGATCTCCTCTGATCCTAAATACAAATATTAGTAAATATTTGTCTGGGACTTGGCCCACAAATCCTATGCAAAGAACAGTGTAAATGATAATCTGTGCTGCATCAGAGTTTGGTTGGTCTTTGGTAAAATCCAAGCCACATGCTTCTAATTCCCCCCTAGACTGCTTTCTCCTCAGGTTGCTCACCTCATTGCTGCAAAACTATTTTAGGGAGAGTTAGAAAGGATGGAGATTTTAAAAAACATTTTATAAAGGAACTTAGAAGCTGACCAAACAAAATCTAGGTTAAGCTATTTCAATATTTCCCACTGTTATTAATGTTCCAACTATATTGCATTACATGCAAAACTGAAAGCAAATCACTTTATAAGATCAGTTAGATCTTTTAAGTTTGTTGCCCCTGAGGTTGGCCTTTTTAGTCCTTTAAGGGGAGTTTCCAGTTAACAGATTACAATAATTTAACAACGTCAGTGGACAGAAAAAGGAACCATCTTTATCTGCAGTTAGAGGATTCCACGCTATGATCATATTCCATGCTATGTTTAGGAAAACCTCTACTAGGCCTTACTGTGCTTTCCTGATTCTCTGTGCTACTCGCTACTCCATGTAAATGACAGAGCCTCATTTTGCTTGGCATTGTACTAGCATGCACTAGACATGGATTCTGCTTCAGGAAGTATAGATTTTCACTGCAAATCAAATACAGTTGTAGGCCGAATCAGGAATTAGAAAGTTCTTGTAGAACAGCAGAATAATGCTATTCATTGTGAAAAACAGTAGTCATAAGCACTCAGCATACTTATCACTGAAATTTTCAAGCAGATACTGACAGGAGGTTGCTTCAGTGGATCAACACCGTATCAAATTTGTTTTTGCTCTTCCGTTTGTATTCTTGGAGACCAAGAGGATAAGAGTTAAAACAAAAAAAACAAAGCGAAAGAAATAAAAACAGATCCTAGAGAGCTCACTCTTAATCTTCAGAAACATTATGCTACCACTACCACAGACATTCAAAACACACCATTTAAACTTGCCATTTCTACACACAACATGCTGTCTGTGAGAAAACTGGTGGCAGAGCCTGTTGGGACTGAATCAGCGCTTCTTTGTTCTGCATACTCTGGACGACAGTTATGGGGAGAAGTGCTTTGCTGGTGATCAGAACTCTGGGAACTACAAAGAAGTCTGCGCTGCAAGCTGTTTTTGGAGAGAGAAGTCTTGCAGTTTGCGTGACTAAGAACTATTTAAATTAATAGGACCTAAAAGAGTGCTCAAAGTTGAGAGGTTGGAATCCTCACTCAGACTACCAGCTGTTCTTCGGAATGACATGTTATTATTTATCGGCTGCATGACGACCCTTCCAGGGTCACAGCACACATTTTTTTAATCCAAAAAACTCTGGCCTAGTATGCCACAGTTGGCTTAGGGCTTCCTCTCTTGCTGCAACTGAAGAGAAGGAAAATAGTCCTCAGTTTGGCTGATGCCTACAAAACATCGGTTCCAGATAACTTCCCTAGCTTGGATAAAAATTCACACGCCTGGCTTTTATAAAATTTGTTTAGAAATGCACAAACCTTGTCAGGCAAGCTCTATTTGTACATAGCAACCAGCTGAGGCCTCCCTTTTTTTGGACCCAGACACTATGCAGGTGTGGATATACTCCAGATGTATAAGTACAAAGATTTTATCTCAGGCATTAGCAGAAAATAAAAAAATTAGTTATCTATGGAGTGAAAAAGTATGGACAGATAGCTATTTGGTCACCATGGTGGCCAAGTCCATAACACACAGGATAAGGTGAAATTTCTTGTTTTATCCAAGTTTCCATATCTCTTCTTCTCCCTTTCCCACTTCTGACTTCTATCTTCTCTCTCTAAACTGAGCTTTTGCATTTTGAAGAGTATTTTTTATTACATGTTTTACTGCTGTTCTCTACGGAGACTGGGATTAGATTTGCCATGCTCAGAAACTCCTAAATTTAAGCACAATTTTAAGTGACCCTCATATATATAATATTTTCAAAAGTGTAAGTTTTATGCAAATTTAATTTTTATTATTATTTGTTTTCCTAGTCTTTGGCTGCTGTGCAAGGAAAATCTGTTTGGATTTTTTGACATAAATTGCTGCAGCAAGCTTTACTTTTTCTCTTTTAGAAAATACTATTTTCAGATCAGTTTTAAAAGAATTCTACAGATGGGATTTATATAACTGTGCTATTGATTTTAAAGATAGGCAAACAAGAAACTAGAAGTTCACTTTGTCTATCCAGGCCAGATGCGGCAATAAAATATTTTCTACGTACATAAAGGAGAAAGGTTTTTGACACTGTCATTCCACAAAGAAGGAGAATTTGATTTAGCCCTCGAGGAAGAGCTACATTAAGGGGTTTCAATGGTTCCCTGTTCACTTAACAACTTATTAAAAATAACAGTATCACTCCATCTGACTAGACAGCATATTATATAAGTGCTGACATAACCTTTTCCATAAAACTGTACTAAATAATTTAAATCTCAATCGATAATGACAATTTAGGTGTTTCTCTTTTTACATTCTTGATGGAGCCACTGCCAATTTTCTTGAATCTGATATACAAAATACAGCTGCTTTCATTCCTGGTAGTGATTCAGCTTTGAATAGCTCCCAAGAGGGAGAACTCAAGTACAGCTGAATCAGGAGTTACCAGTGTAATCATAAAAGATCACTGTCAGGGTAGAGATACTGTACACCATGTACTCTCCCATAAGGAAGGAAAGCCGCCACGTTTCACTAGCTGTGAGCATCTTGGCAGCAGATCCTCTCCAGAATTTTGTGACACTGTCTTAAGTAGTGCTCTGCTAGATTACCTACACTTAAATCTTGTGGGGCAGAAATCCTAAGGCCTCTGAGAAGTATTTATCTGATCTGACAAATCTGCAATGATTTGAACTAAGAGGTTCACAAAATATTCCTCTGAGATTAGGAATCTGTTTTAAAATGGGACCGGGTAATCTATTGGTGAGCATCATGCCTGGAAAGTAGTGCCATCCTGAGCATCTCCTGCAACATACTGTGTCCTCAAGGATCATGGGAACACCACTGTTCCTTGGTGCCTGCTGTAAATACAGTTATAAACGCAGTGAATTAGCATTAATCTTCAAACAGTGACCTCTTTCTTATGTGAAAATACTGGAGAAAGAATATAAATTATCTTGCTTTTAATAACAATTATCAGCAGTGCTTAAATTTGGAATTGCCCACTAGTCTATTGGTTCACTATTTGTGCTGATGATTTCCACAGAGTGGTGAAATCAATATTCACTTTAGACACAATTATCATCAGACAGTTTTCACCACAGCTGGACACAATGATCTGCTCTTAATGTTGTGATTACGTCTTCATGAGATGGAGAACCAGTTTCAGTCCACTGAACACAAATGCCTACTGTCAGACACAGGAGCAGAGGCAGAGCTGAATGCAATCAACATCTGAAAATTCACATCCAACTTCTGTTCCAGTGAAGAAACAGGCATAAATTCTATTTTGTATTGTTGTAGGAACACAAATTTTGTGGCTTAAGTAGAACAGAAAAATAATGAAAAATTTTTCTTCTCAGTGAACACAAACATTCTACCCTCTAATTTTGTCTTTATTTAATACTTTCAATCATTAGATTAATTAAGACCATATTTCTGGGGAATTTGCTAAATGGTCTCAGAAGAAAAAAGAGAATGATGACATAGCAGACTGGTTAATACCATAGGGTATTTTAAGCCTTTTTAAGAAAAAGAAAAAACAAAAAAGGACAGTTCTATGTGCAGAAACTTAACAGGAGTAAAAGTTGCTGTCGGCAACAAACCAGAAGAGGAACGAGAATATAAGAAAGTGTTATTTCACTTACAAATCCTTCCAATTGCTGCTAAACACTGACAGCATAGAAGCCCAGGCAAGATTAATGTCTTACATCAAGCACAAAACAAGCTCTACAACACCCCGAGGAACTCACAGCAGATTCCTGTAGCTGTCAATTCAAATATAAATACAAAATTTCAGTTTCCGAGAGAATACTGCAGTGTCTGTACTGAAAAAAAATCCAAGAGAGTGAAACAACTCAAACCTGCCCAAACACTGAAATCACATATTTCCCCTCCACGGTTCTTCTGTTATCATTGTTTTATCTTTTGTTTGGAGGATACAAGCCCTACAGTCACTGCATAATTATAAGGCGCTTTCAAGATCTGCTTAAAACTGTGTTTGTTTATTTTATTAATAAACCCACAACATAGTTACCAAAATGCAGACAAACCCATTACATCAAATGGGAAAGTGTGAAACAAGAAGCTGAATTCTCCAAAGAGTAACTGGAAAACACAAGAGCCAGCCATTTGCCCATTTGGGATATGGAAGCATTTACAGCCCCTTTCATTGCCAGAAAGGGACTATCTGACAGAACAAATGAGGTATTCCTTAGTAAAGACAACCACAGTTAGTCACTAAAATATTTTCCTGACTATGAAAGAATAATGTGGTTTTAAAAATGTCCAACTGATAATAGTAATAACAGTTTGCTATTTGGAATATACATGGGAACAGGCACAGTAATTCTGTATAGATTTTTAATTTTATACCACAGATATAACTTGAGCAGTTGTGTAGCAACTTCACAGGAAAACATCAACAGTATAGAAATTTTTTAAAAAATTCCATATTGAAGAGGCTGAAAGCTTACCAAAATATTTTAATAGAAATCTTGACCAGACAAAATCTTTTTGTACCATGGTTTGAGCAAAGTAAACAAACTGCTCTCTTCAGAGGTGGAAAACGTAAGCTGCTATTGCTGATTTATTGCTTTATGCATGTGGCACTCTCCATGTTGTACCTAGCTGTTCTCTCCTTATCGGCATCCTTGCCGTTTCCCTGCTGTTCCTTCCTTTTCTGTCCCCAGGTCTGACCTGGCCCTATGGATTTTAGCAAGAGCTTTGCCATTGAATTTAGTTACTACTTGGTTCTTCTCTTCTTGTAGTCTCTATGACTTCAATACCTTTTCCTCCTACTGTTTTTTTTTATACGAGCTCCCAATATTTCAGTGAGCCACACTCACCTCTTCAACAAATGAATAGTTTTGACCAACAAAAAACACATCACTACATTTCCCTGTTCCTAGGATGACAGTTTTGATGGATTTGAGAAGTCTTCTCTCTGCTTCTTTCCCTGTCAACTGTACATATTCTTCAGCCTCCACGTGCTTCTCACTGGCTTTGCTCTCAGCCTTAGCCTGTTGCTAGCTATCTTCCCCTCTGACTGCAGATAGCTTCTCTCAGCCCCATGGAACTTCTGCAGAATGTCCAAGATGAAATTATTAACACTCATTTTTCTCTCTCAGCATTCCTAACATTTGTCTTTCTTTTTTTTCTAAACTAATCTCCTTCTTGTATTCCAACTCCAGGAAAGCTCCCCACGCTTGTAAACAAAGTACGAGGAATGTGCTGCCTCCTCCTCACACCACTCATTACTGCATATCTGAAACACTATCATTAGCCTAGCAGTTTGCAATTTCACACTGTTCACACTAAGCATTTGATTTCAGAAGTCTTTATTATTTTCGTCAAAAATAAATGTGTTTTCTATTTCGGTTGCTCTTTCATCAAAATTCATTGCAAGCATTCTGTGAGATTTTACTGGATTTTGACTGCATCTCTACAGTTTAGCATCCATGCGTAGGAACTGTTAAAAGCATCAATGATCAGAATACAAGTCTTTCAAACATACTTCACATCACTGAGCAATGTTCATTTCTTTCATCAAGTCCTAATTATGCTCCTCTTAATATTTATTTTTCAGCACTGAAAATTACCTATCTAAAAATGCTGAAAGTACACAGAAGAGATAACAAAACTCTCCAAATTTTGTTTCTCTCTCTAATGTGAGGCTAGTAAACGTTAATCCCCAAGTTGAATCTTATGGGGAATATTGGCTTATCATCCTGTTTAGGTTGTAATGTCTTGGGGACAAGGGACAGTTATGTTTTATTATTTTGATGTTATCAAGTAAATCTATAAATTTTCCAAAAATACAGTGTTTTGGAAAATTTACAATTGGAAAATGGAAGTCTTACACCCATTTAACCCATTGTGTCTTCAGCTCTGTGGGAAGTCCGCAGGAATAGCTGGCATACTTTCCCAGCAAAATCCTGATGCACTTAAGTCTGGAGGAGCTTATTTTAGTGCTGCAGAACATCATTTCAAGTTTATATAAAAAAGATTTGAAATGTTTACAGTGTCTGTAACCTTTCACTATGAATGACTATTACCAGAATATTGACTTAACTTTAGATGCAGTAAAAACTTGAAGGTGAGGTTGCTCTTCCACGGCACTTGAATTAATCTGTAGTTTATAGTTGCTTGCTTTGTTGGCCAAAGCCATAGTTCGCTTGATGTTAAAGACAACGCTTCTGCAGAAAAGTAAACTGAGTATCATCAACAAAACTGCTGGCTGGGCAGCTGCTGCTTTGCTTTCCAAGGAAATCCTGGGAGAGGAGAAGGCCCATATGTGGTACTTTCAGCATGGAGACCCAGCCTGATAGTAAACTGAAATCAAGCCATGCCTTTCATTCATCCCCTCCAAAATCCAAATCTGACCTGAATGTAATCTGAGAAAGACTAAGCACAAAACCACAGCATGCCACGGGCATGACCTCAGGATATTTTCTTTCAGTACGAAGCACATTTCAGCAATTGTCTTTTGCAGAGAAATATTTATCCCAAAATATTTATCCATCCTGTGGACACACAATATTTGAAGGGTGCAGGGAAAGATTTGCATGTTTTATTCTCTTTGCCTATAGATTACTTTGTCTCCGTAAGATAAATTTGTAAATAGCATGTATTCTGGCAACTCTTTTTAGTTCTAAGTGCTTAAAGCTAAGTACATTCACTACAATTATTACTTATTACTTTTCTGGGAAATGTAACACATAAGCACATGCTGGTTATGCAAAGTCTTGCCAATTTAATTATTTATGTATTTTAAAATGATGCAAGGTTTTTCTCATATTTTAAATTAGGGGCATGCATTTCAGACTTCAATCAATATCCAGATAATAGTTTTGATTATCAGAGACATGACATTTACTTCACCCATCCAAAAGAACTTAGAATTTGATAGGAAAGGCCGTTCACTGTTCAGCAGGCTTCTGCAGTATTCAGTGGTCCTAGACTTACAAAGGCATCAAAAGTCAAAAAGCCTTTTTACTGTGTTGAAGAATCTGAAGGATATATTCCTTCATATCAGCTCCCTGCCTCTCCCAGCAGGAACAAAACTGAATGACATATGTATTCAGGACTCCAAACAGTAAAATACATCTGGGGAGAAAAGAAAATGCAGAGACATTTGATTTATATGAAATGAAAAAAACTATTTTTGGTTACAGTTTAAAAAAAATCTTCACTATACATCAGCATTTCAGCCTGTTCTCAGTATGCCTTCTGAGGCCTTGATAGATCAAGTGCCTCTCAACTAAGGACAACAAAACCTCCACACAATACTTCAGTTCCCTCAAACAGTGAGAAAAGTGCTACAGACTGTAGGCAAGAGCTGTGAAAAACAAATGAATGTAAGAACATCTGTAGACTACAGTTCACCTAGTAATGCACCTTCTCATGCTTGCTGCCTCCAAGTTCTTTTCTTCCAGCTAGAAGCAACATCAATTGCTCTGCAATTACACTACTCTCATATACTTGTCATTACATTAACAAAATAAAATAATCTTTTTTTGAGATAAAAGATTTTGTGCATGACAAGCTAAAAGGCTTTGAAATTGAAGTCTCACTGTTAAAGCTTCAGCTTTAAAACATTACTTCCACACATCTCAAAAAACTTGTATGTCCACCTGAGTTTTAGAGCACTATCTCAATTTCAGCATCTACTTTTACTTTTTAATGGCATGTGGTTCTGTTTTGTAATACATCATTACTTTTTGCCCAAGCTTTCCATTACTGATGATTAATATGTTATTAAGGTCCCTGGGAGGTTATACTACATCTGTGAAAAGTCAAATTGACATCTTCAAACATTGTATATTAAGATTATGGTTAGGACAGGCAGTGGATGGCTCCTCCAAAGTCCTGTTGAGGACTATAAAGAATTTTTCATGGTCTTTTATAAGAATTTTCTCATGATCTTTTGTAAGAACATCTGGGCTTGCTTATGTGGAGATGTTCAGGAAAGACTCAATTAGCTGTGTGAAGCTAATTAGCATAAGTTAAAGCATATTCAAAACCCAAATAGGATCATCTGCAAGGGGATTTAAGATGCTGCAGCTTATGACCGCTAATCCTCCACCAATCACTGAGTCATCCATAACTGTCCTAAATATTTCCACTCAGAGCTATCTAGCTACACTGAGAAAAATCTTGTATTCCTCCTCTGGAGGATTCTAACTTCCATAAAACAAAAGCTACAATCTCATCAATTGCACTATGCAATACACAGAATTTCACTTTTTTTTTTTTTTTAAGCACTGGGAAGATATACCGTTCCCTCTTTTGTAAATGAAAGATCAGTAAACAAAAGTCTCTGTAATGCCACCAGAAAGCAAGTAACAAGACACAGCTTGTTACACTACTATATCTAGCCACAGCCCACATCAAAACCACTGCACATTTTCTCCAGCAAAGCTAAACTTCCAAAAAAGGGGATAGAACAGTGTTCACTTATATGAAACAATTGTTGAACAAAAGAAAAATACGTATCCAAACCCACTAAAACACCAAGCCTGTTGGTCTATACTTTTTTGCTTTAAAGACATTCTTGTCTTCATACTTTTCTTGGCACAGCAAACCCAACAAGCAGGGCTCCACAAGCTCCACCGTATCACAACATTCATTTATTCATTTAACTCACTACAAGGACAGAAAGAAAACTAAAAGAAAGTATCACAAAATCTTGCACTGCTCCACAGCATTATATCGGATTACATAACAACAGATTTTGGGTTTACACAGATAAACTCATGTCAAAATGTAAAGGAATCCTAGTCCTAATAAATAAAATACTTCCTAAAGTTTAGAGATTTTTGAGTTCAACAAAAATTGTGGTGGCTTCAAGAACTCTATGGCCACAAAAATAAACCAACTTTAAAACAAACAAACTTAAGCTGACAGTTTTCTTAACAGCTTTTTCTATAGTTTTCTCAGATAGTCTATTTCTGCATTTAGCATATGTATATTCCTTGCACTATTTTCACGATTAGTTTGAGAAAGAATAAGGTTATATAAACCACCAAAGTCTACTTCTCTAGAATGTACTTTATCTCTGGAAGCACATGCTTATTCATTCTGGCAAGAGAAATGCATATTTTGCTAGGAAGAGCTGTTGGACTAATAAGATTTAGAAAAATTAAAGTGTCAACAGTGCTGCATCTTCATATAGGATGATATGGCCAGTACCAGAGTACAAAATACTTGATGCAAACAAGTGACACAAGCTAAAATTAAAAGAAAGTAAAAAAAAACTCTTTTCCCCATCAGCTTGATGGGAAATGCCAAAAAAGGCGGATTTTTATTTTTAAAACAGCATGACTGAAGTTTTCATAGTTTTTCACCAGAGATGCAACAAGAACATTCTAGATTTGGATATTTATATCTGTTCCATATTGGAATGGAAAATTGATTACTCCAGTAGACACCTAGAGCCCTATTAGACTGACCTTACCAGTAGGCAAGATTCAGAACACATTCTAAGAGAGTATTTTAGAACATTGACATGACTGGAAAATGAGGTAGATCTCAGAGATCTCACATAGACTGCACCATACTAAGGATTATCTTTGATAAGACAAATAGTATTCCAAACTAAAGGAAGTTATATAGAGCTACTATTTCTAGACTCAAGTGAAGTGTTTAATATTGCAACACACAGTATATTGATAGGTGGCCCAGAGTTCGCGCGTAGAAATATTTAAGAGAAGAAACTTTGGCTAAATAGGATGCAGCAAGTAGTACTACCAAAGATGAAAATAAGTCTCCCTAAAAAGTAAAGGGGCACATTTTTACAACATTGACACCAAGTTAATTATGGAACACAATGACTTAAAGTTGGGAACATTAGCAGCAAATATGCAGCAAAGCATCCCAAGGAATTTGATATCTCAACAAGAGGTGCAACAGAAATGGGACAAAGCTAAGAACAAGGAAATGTGTACCCATGCAATTAGGGAATAAGAACTCGTTAGCTAAAACTAGAAAAAGATTAAAACCAGAATGCAGGAGGAATACGAACCATTAATGCTAGAGAAATGCTATGAAAAAGTCTGAAAGTCTCCTAAACATAATTTTTTTAAATGAAAACTGTTGCCTTTGCAGACCACCCAATTTTGACAATAAGAAAATACTTTATAAAAATGAAAGTGTATGAAAGATAATTTGTCTGGCTTTATTTGTCAAACATCTAAATAAAAGGGCTAAACAAATTTCAGAACTTCTGATGGGGAAGATGGTCAGGATCAAACCATGAAAAAATCTTACAAAGTAGTTCACAGAAGGAATCTGCTATAGATTTGGACTGGTGGTAGAAATTGAGGTTGTTTTAAAAAAGCTGAGCTTATTAGTTTACAGAATCTTCATTTTTTACTGATGCTTCAGCACATACACGACTAATCAAATAATAACAGGATATCTGCTTGTTGATAAAATGACCACAACATATTTAGTTAATTAACTCAAAAGTGCAAAGCACATAGGGAAGCAAGCATTTCATTTTGTATTGAGGAGGATGAAGAAACAGTGAGTCATTGAGCTGAAAGTTATTTGCCAGATTCCTTGTTATTATACATTACCCTCATTATAATGAAGTCAATGAAATCCTACTAACTTGTGCTACCCAAATATCCAATCATATTATAAGAGAAAGTATCATTATGTACAATAATAGAACAATAAACTGTTTTTCAGTGGTAAACAATTCACATTTGTTCTCACTAGACCCTTATTAAAATCTTTTCTCACTTTCCATATTACAGTGTTAATTGCCTATCTTCTTTATTTTTAGCCTTTTATTATTTTCATCTATGTTTACATGGAAAAACTGAAGTTTTTTTTTCTTGGATGATGAGTGAAAACCAAACATAATTTTCACTATTTGGCAGAATCCAACAAAGCCATAAATGGCAATTTAGACAGCTGAACATATCCATTAAGAAGACAACAATTCCCCAAGTTCTTAGTACTGACTTAATTCTGCTCCCATCAAAATCTCTCCAGGACAATGACTTCTCTGGAACCATACAAAGCCAACAGCAAATGATTACATTACAGAAATCTACAATGAACGATAACACAGAGCCATCTGTTTTTTTCCCATGTTTACTCTGTGGTATTGGGATGTTGTTTTCTGTTGTTCTGCTCCTACTTTTGTTATTTGTGTTTATTTCTTTAAACAGCAACTTTTTCTCTACATCTCAAGTATGTGCATTACTTAGAACTCAGTAGTTGATATATCAGTCTCGTTACTCTTTCTGTGATGTCCTAATTTTAAAACATAAAACGCAGCTGCTGCTGTTGTTCCATGCTTGATGTTCTTTTCTGGTAACAGTGGCACCAATTGCACAATTACCTTCTTCATAGAGATTACAGTTATCACTTCAGTCTGTCCTCCAAACAAGCATAGTCCATTTTTTTTCTTTCCTAATGATACTAATGTACCACTTTACAGTCCTTAATAGGATAAGCAACTATTTAACATTTTTTTCTCTTGGTCAGTCATAGTCTTTTAGCTGGAAAGCAAGACCATAGTAATGAATAATATGCTACTACTACTTACCCTCTTTTTTTTTTTTTCTTAGTCAGTACTACTAATGAATAGAAATTATTCTGAAGCCAAATGACATCGGCACAAAGGATTAAGTCAAATATTTTTGCATGGAATTGCATTATCAAGTACTTGGACTACTTGGATTTTTTCTTAAGCAACTGTGCATGTTAATTATCAGTCACAGGCTTAAAAAAGGGGACAGCAATGATGGCACATCTGCCAGAGTGTACCATGACTGGCACAGGTCAGTCATAGCAATGACTCTTATTATGGTTTCTTGAAAGTCACAAGAGGTGTGAAAACTATGACCACATTCACTTAACACAGAAGTACTCCTTCAGTCTAATATTTTGACTACTCTACCATTTGACTACCCTATTGTTTGTAATGAAAACGAGCATTGCATTTTGATACTGAACCAGAGGACAGTACAGCCACAGAACACTTGCATAACTGTAAATTACATGCCCTCAACTCAGGTCCTTTCCATACCTGTGCAATTTTTCATGCTTAATATCTTGAGAACTAAGGGTATATATGTAACCTTTCCCTTTTAGAATTTTATTCTTTTAGAATTTTCATGATTAGGATGTATTTCCAGAGTATTAACATGAAATAAATACTGTTAAATATTTTACTGTTTTTACACTGTTAAAAACAGCATCAAGCTTACTTTGTTGACACCTAGACTTTCTCCAGTACAGACTGAGAATGATTAATACTAACAAGACTAGAAACCTAAAAAATATATTTTTGTAGAAATCCTGACTGTAATTTCATCACTGCCCAATTTTCTAGTTCAGCAATAAATCTCTCATGAAATTTAGTGGGTGAAATTTAAACTCCATGTACAATATAGATGATAAATATACTGCAGTTATATCATGCATTTGTTTACATTTTAGAATTAACTCGATTCAGATAATATTGAGAGAAAGAACTTGAAACAAATTGCTGATTCAGATTTCAGTTACAGCATCTTAGGTTTAAAAAAATGAAATTGTTAAGAACTCTATTACCACTAATTTATTTGAAGTATGTGAAGATAAAGCAGGAGTTAATCATCGGACATAAAATGAGATGAAAGGTCAATAGAGTGAAGAAATTGATAGTAAAGTATTTTGGTTTTACTCTGTTCCTATATATTATGCTACATAGATCATGAGATGCAAATAAAAGGGGGTGGAAGACTATATTACACAATCCCTGAGTAACCTTTCATTAACTTTATCTTGCTCACTTTTCCCAGTCAAAAGACAGTATACATCAAGTGAAGAAGAGAAAACATCTCACGTGACTTGCTGCATCTTTAATAAGATCTCGGTGTTAGCTCTGATCACAGCATCCATCTTCTGCAATTTAAACATGGAATATTAGTGAAAAACCTCACTCATTCCCCCCAAAATACGGAAACCAGAAGTTATCTTCTGATAGAGATTCATCTGATATGGTATTCCTCAATATAATACAGTTGCCCTTTTCTGCACTGCACGCTCTCTACAGATTATACATACACTCATTTTTAAGCTCGTCTTCCATCTCAACTAAGCAACAACATGAAAAAACAAAAATATATAACAATAATAAAATTAAGACTTTAGAATATCAGCTGTAATTGTGGTTTGGCAAAGCTTTACCCAGAGCAAGTTACCAAAAAGCTGCATCCCTTTCAGTTCAGTGAGTTCACAGCCGTGTTTTTAAAAAAGTATTTGTGTTCTTTATCCTTATCAGATGGATAGCATACAAGATTCAGGGCTATGAAATTTTAAGAACAGTTCAGCATTTATCAAAGATTCTGAAAACTGAAAGCAATGTTGTAGAATTAAAAAAGCATATAGGAACATATGGCAATTTGAAAACTTGGAGCTAAGTTCCTAACTCTAGGCTTAGTCTACTGTTTAGAACTTGGGCGTCCAACCTTTCAGCTTGCCTGGGCCACACTCATTGAAGAGGAATTATATAGGGCCATATCTATGAAAGTTGCTCTGAAAGTAATGCCTCCTAATTATTTCCAGGGACAATAGATATAAAGAGCCCAATAATATGATATAATAGAGCAAATTCTCAGCTAGAAAACACTTTTTCAACACTGTCACCAACATTAGCTGTGAATTTTTGTCAGTATTGAACAAGGGACTGCATGCTGCACTTGTAACAATCTGCACCAACAGAGGTGACTCACTGTCACTGTTAGCACTGCTGAAACTCACCACCCACCACATCACTCTGCTCACATCCACTATTTGGTCTATACAAACTTTCAGCAAGTGCCGATGAATGTCAACGGGTGTCATTTTTTCTGCATGGAGGAATTCAGTGACACACCTTTGCTTCACATGCACTTCACAGAACCACACAACTTCTAGTCAGACACCATTTTTGTCAGACTGCTCCTCTGCCTCCATCTGTCACATGCCACCAAAACGTAATGACATATTGGTGGGAAGGTTCAACCTCTACTGCTATACCACCAACATCTGCCTTAGATGTTGTGGCATGACATCATAAAATAGGAAGTAAAATTGGGCCGCTCAGTGGGGAAGAGCTGCCACCATGATGGCACGGGGTAGGGGGCAGGCCACATTGCAAGCTGTGCCAGGCCACAGGTTGGACATGCCTGGCTTAGAAGAAGCAAGTCTTACAGAATTTTTGGCCAGTTTTTGGTTTGATGATCTGGGAGATATTTCATACTCTGTGTGTATAAAAACCCAGTCCAGCTGAATCCAGTCTAGCAAAGATTTCCAGTTACTGGTCTTATGCTTGACTTGGATGACACATCAAGTACTCTTCTGATCTGAGGATTTCACGTACATAATTTTTGTGCCCTGAAATGGCATTTGGGCACAAAACCAACTAATTAGAAATGGAAAATGAGCATCTGCCATTATGGGCAATTTAAGGGACAAAAATCGAAGTCAAAAACATCCATCCTACCTTGCTCTATGCTAGTCACGCCAACAGGCCTGCAAAGCACATATGAAAGAATTTTAGAGAGACCAGTGCCAACACTTCGCTCCATTCAACATCAATAGTTTTGATTCCTTAGAACACGGTACCATAGAAGCCAAGCTCTGATGCACATGAGGTAACTTCATTAAAGCAGGTTTTTATTATGGAGGTTTTAGGACAGCTGGAGTTCTAGTCTATGGTTTATTTCAAAATAAGGGTCACATGACATGAAACAAACCATATGTTCAATGTAATAAGAGTTTAATTCTATAAACAATCAGTCATTAACTAAGAGCGTATTTTGTGTGAGGGCAATATTCACATACCACTTAGGCATTACTGAACCATTAATGGAAGTGAGTGCATTAACCATATCCTACAGCTGTTAGGGGATGTGCAAGAAAATGCCGCGTCAATAAAAAACATGACTGAGGATTTAAAGAATGAGATAATGTTTGCTTTAGAACGGGGATAAGAGTGAGGCTTAAGGACTTCTCATCACAGCTGTATACTTCTGTTTTGCTTAAGCAGCTTCCTTCATTATATGGCGTCATGGTTTTGTGATTTTCGGTTATTGGTATTCCACATCATAACATCATGTAGTGAATGTACCTGGTTCTCAGAAGAGAAGGACTACTACATTTCCCAGGGTACTTTTCTCCTCTGTTACCATTTTCCGGCCAGAGGGAAAAGATAAAAGCTTGCAGATCACGAGACCTCCTCTCTTTTTTCTGCTGTCTCTCATCTTGGCAGCACCTCGCTCTCCAGCCGTCTTATTGTCGGTAGTAGAGTAAGGCCTACCTTGATTTTGGGACATTCTCTCTCTCTGTATTGGATTTATCAGCTTAAATTGTAATTATATTGTATTATAGTGTGTTGTTTTGCATTCCAATATCTTATTTAGTAAATTAGTTTGTTTCTCCTCAGATTGTTGCTGCTGTTCTTTGCTCTCAGGGCCAACTCCTTACCCTTTTTTTCCCTTTTCCCTTTTCCCAGGGTGTGGGCCCGTGGGTCCCCCATCCCCTTCGTCACGGAACCGGGCTGAACGCTCATAAACCATTGACATATGGTCTACTGTCCATATTCCACTACTCTTCTAAGTCTATTAATAAGCTTTTCTTGAATATCATGGACTGAGATACAACTATGCAATTCAAAGCAAAATGGTAGGCTAGACTATTAACAGATAAACTGAAGCCTAAACAGGATTCACAGAACTTCTACATATTGCATTTAGATAATACTACTCGTGTAGTAATCACAGAATTTTATAAATCAAAGTTATGAGTCCTCACAGAATTTTGTTGCTGCTTCAAAGACAAGATCTCTGCTTGGTTAACACCTGAAATTAAAATTCTAGCATGTGTGAAAATAAACATGAAATGCCAGTACTTCTTAAATAGGCCTTAATAACAAGTTTTTGCTTATGTTAGCGACTGTAAAGGTTGTTCTCCATTGTCCGCAATAAACAAAGAATACTTTGCTGATAACCACGCCAAATAAAATCCTTCCTGTAAATGTTGCATAGTATGCCACTAAGAAATCCTCACATCCCAGAGTACCCCTGAACAGTGCTACAAAGCTTTCTGATGACCAATCTTCAGAAAATGGAAGAGCAAAGTAAACATGAGCCATAGGGATCCATCTGATTTCTCTAGAAAGCGTGTCATTATATCAGTGATGTCCATAAAGAAAACTCTCTGAAGGTAGCCAACTAAAGCATAGAAGTTAAATATTTAAGATTCACTGAAATATTTCTATACCTTTCACTAACAGTTAAAACATATGTATTCTGTGATTAATGACAGAATTCACACTGCATTTCCATGAATAGCTCACAAAAGTAATTTTAGAGAATTAAATGTGTAATGGGAACTCACAGTCTATCACGTGTTCATGCATGATGATATGTGGTCACATATTCCTTATTATTCAAGTGTCAAAATGAATGCACGCTGAAGAAAATTAATGCTGTTTATGTTCATAGTTTATAGCGCATGCCTAGAATGAAGCTATCAAAATTAATGAATTCACTTTGTGAGTTTCAAGGTTAATTTGATGCTATAATACCTTGAAGTCCATAGTATTTCTTATTTTAAAGGCCTGACTACTGTCCATAGACTACCTGCTTCACATAAATGCTACTTGAATATGAGCGGAAGGACATATTTCACAAAATTGAACTAACAGATGATAGTTTTAAAATATAATCTTTTTCACATCTTAAATTGAGTCAGATTTAGTTTGCTCGAGAGAAAAAGTGGCACAAGCAGATTTATCCAGAACAAATGTACTATCAAAAAAGGTAATGTAAAAAAATCATCTTCTCTGTGATTTTTGAAGTCAGAAATGAATTATGTCATTTAGATAATTTTTTCAACTATGAAGCATACAAGTTTTAAAGCCAGACAGCATAAACCATAAGATCTGTGCTGAACAAAAGTTTAATTAGTTTTAGGTTTGTTAGCAAAGCCTGTGAACCTCTGAAAGACTTCTAACATGCTGATATCAAATAATATCACAGTACTAAAACTCTTGGAAAAGCAAAAAGCTGAATTTTGAAGTGGGGTGTCTGATATCTCTCTACTTCTACCACTTGACCCAGAGAGGAGCAAGAGGCATTTTAGTAGAGCATGCAGATCAGAGCTGCATACAGAAGCAGAAGGTGACAAAGATGGCATTGAATATGATGGTAGGTTGAAACCTGGTAATATATATTAAACTGCATCTGTCATTTAATTTTTTGGAATTATTAAAAAAAGACATTTTTCAAATGCAATAGATCTGCATCAGGTCTTTATTAAGACAACTTCAATTCTCATCTCGGTTGGCCCACTTCAGATGGATTTATTCAGAAAAACTAGCACGTTATGGTCCAGATAGTCCTACCCAAAACCATTTGTGCAATGACTCTGTACTGCCAATCATGAACAGGGTGGTCCTTTACAAAAAAAATAAACAGGAAGAAAAAGAAAAGCTGACCTTTTGGACTGTCCTTAACTCTCTGAGGTAAGCATAACCCTACCAGTATTCCCAATGGGACACTATATATGATTTTTTTTTTTAAACAATGTTTGTACACGGATGTTCACTTTCCAAATCGAATTAATTTTCTGGCAGTTTTGAAGGCCATCTTGTGGCCATGGCATTTCATTGTTGTGCTTCAAAATAGTTCATTTTGACAAAGGGACAAATTCTGATATCACAGTTGTATCAGTCAATAATAATGCCAGGGAAGACATCAGCGCAGCTGGGGTAAAGCAAAGAGAGCATTCAAATTTCATAAACCACAAGCTCCTACTCAAGATGTACAGTCATTCTGATTACATTAAAAGTGAAAATGAGCGTGGGGTTGTTTTTTTAATGCACATTCTATTATGTATATAAGGAAGGCTTCAAAGCACAAGGGATTCCCACCAGTCACCAAGTACCAACTCTCATACAAGACCATGTGGGAACTGCAGATCTTATGCAGTCACCACCAACAAACACCAAAAGCTCTGATGAAACAGCCTTGTTTCAAATAGCATTTGTGATGAAATAATAGATACATTTCAATTGTTTCAAGGAAGCACCTAAAAGACTTTATCTAAACCATCAGGGTAGCTTTTCCTGTATTACTTGTACAGTCTCACAGGAGCCAACAGGAATTGGCTAATGGCAAGGGGAAGTGGGATGGGGGACGCGACTGGATAGAGAAGAGCGGCTCATGTTTTATAATATATGCAGCACAGAAAATGTGAAAAACACTACAAAAAGGAATTATTAGTCATTAATAGGTGCATATCAGAATATTTCAAAAAATAGTGATGTGGTGTGTTGTTCTCCTGACTTCATGGCGAATAGTTTTGAAGAAAATTTTAGGTGCACATCAAGATGATGGTTCTTTTAAGACAGATCTGATGTTTGGAAACTTCAGATGTTCCAAGTTCTGCCGATGATACTCAATCACCAGTTGATCATTCCAGCAACTAAAGAAAATTATATCGTGACTCTTCACACTTCTAAATGTTTTTAAAAGGATAATTCAGTGTTACGCACACTGCCCTAACTGCTTAAAGAGAGAGCCTTTAGCATTACAGAGTCTAGTACAGCCAGACAGTGAGGGGTCATGTCCTTGGTTGACACAGCAAGAGAAATAATAATGCAGTGACAAAAAAGCCACTTGCTACAAGCCCAAACACAAGTGTCTGGACAAGAGAGTTCCTCTAGCAGGGCTCTGTCTTGGAAAGAACAGATAAACCTGGCAAATCCAGATCTTCCAGTGTTTTCTCCTGATGCCAGGAGACTCTGCCCATATTTTGTCTACATTCATCCCACAGATACAAGGTCTGCCACATCCTAAGAGTTTCTATTTTCACCATTCCATGTTTTGGAACATGCAAGAGGCGCCTCTGATGAAATCACATTGTGATACATTTATAAACCCACCGAAACTGATTGAAAATGTATGCTGGAAAACAAGGGAAAGAAAAGTTCACTGTCACCTGGAAATCATTTACAAGACAGTGCTGTGCTTGGTAACAAAATTATTTCCCAAACATGTAAACATTTCTCTGCAAACTGCTGAAGTCATAGATTCAGTTTTTCCATTTCCTTGGGACAGCCAGGAGAAACCATGCTGGTCACCATTACATGACTGCAGACCAGGAAGGGCCTTGCCTGGGCCATTGACCCGCTAAGCAGGCAACCTGTGCAGTGCCTTGAACAGTGACTGTCCTGGATGCACAGCACTTTATCATAGAGAGATTTATTTATTTCCTCTGTCACTCCAGTTCTAGTGGTTTGCCAAATAGATTTTTTCCTATACAGCACAGCTTATAGCACACCTAGGTTTTACAGAAAGATTAAGTGCCCTAGCAAGGTGGAAGATGTCAATCAAAGGCAGAAAACTGCTTGTTTAAAGTAATGCAAAATATATTTCAGTGTCAGAAGGGTCAAGATGCTTACTTTAAACTGTCAGCAGTATTTCTAGGTTTTCCTCAGACTAACTCATAACATATACTGTGTTGGAGAAATTTTATTGCAACTGCACTGCAAAAGATCATTTCCACAGATTTCAACCATTGTAATAGTGAGAGGTTTCAACAGCTGGTTTACAGCTGGCCCCTACTTCAGAGAAGAGTGTTAAACAGAAAAGAGCAGCTTTTCTGAAAGCTAAGTGTGTTTTGACACTGGCCACTGGAAAACGGTGTCCCTTGTTACATCCCAGTGTGAGAGACCATGCATTTATAGAATTATAGAATTGTTTGAGTTGGGAGAGACCTTCAGATTTCACTTTTTTTTTTTTTAAATAATCAGTGTCAGTGGTAAGTAAGATATATTACAGAAAGAAAGTAGATGTAGTACAGTAAGGCTACCCATACTCACAAAAAAAAAAAAAGCTTATCAGTGTATGGAAATGACTCATTTACGAATCATTCAGCAAAGCTGAATACACAAATGCTGCAATTGTGATGCAGGTTTGAGTGTTAGTCCAACTGAGCACACAAAGAATGATGCTTGGTAGCAACAGCGGTATGGTTCTGGCAACTGGCAAAAATCAGCTGAATGTGACTTGGGGAAAACCATTACCTCCTCCTTCCTCTACAAGCAAGAACAAAGAGCATACCCTGGCTATCCAGTCCTTCAGAAAGCGTAAATCCTTACTACGCAACAGATACTTGTAGACTTAAGTACCTGGTATGTTTTGAACCTGCCAACCACTACCAAGTTTACACAAGCAACAGACATTTTTGCTGTCGTTCTGTACTGAGCCTAGCTGGAATTGAGTTAATTTTCCTTACAGCAACCTGCATGGCACTATGTTTTGCGTTTGTATCTAAAATGGTGTCAATAACTCAGCAGTGTTTTAGCTATTGCTGAGCAGAGCACACATAGAATCATAGAATCACCAAGGTTGGAAAAGACCTACAAGATCATCCAGTTCAGCCATCCACCTATCACCAACAGTTCTCACTAAACCATGTCTCTCAACACAAAGTCTAAACGTTCCTTGGACACCTGCAGATTTGGTGATTCTACCACCTCTCTAGCCAGCCCATTCCAGCACCTGACCACTCTTTCAGAAAAGTATGTCCACCCTGAACCTCCCCTGGCACGACATGAGGCCATTCCATCTAGTCCTATCACTAGTTAGGCGAGAGAAAAGGCCGACCCCCAGGTCACTACAACCTCCCTTCAGATAGTTAAAGAGCGCGATAAGGTCTCCCCCGAGCCTCCTCTTCCCCAGCATCAAGGCCTTCTCCATTTCTCACTCTGCCACACAGCTAGGAGTCTGAGTCTGGGCAGGAGGCTGAGAGGGGACAGAGCCAGAACAGCTAGCCCAAAGTGACCAAAGAGATGCTCCATACCATATAATGTCATGCACACAATAAAATATAGGATCAAAGTGGGAGAAAGAGTCTTTCCCTAGTAGCTGTTACTCAAAGACTGGCTAAGCATTGGTTTGGTAGAAAGAGATGGTGAGCAATCTCCTTTGCATAATTTTCTCCCCCATTCTTCTTTTTCTCTCCCCTTTAATTTACTGATTTTTTTTCTTTTTTCAATCTTGACTCATGACTTTTTTTGCCTGGGTCTCCCCTTCCAATTCTCTCCCCAGTCCTAGAAGGTGGGAAGCAAGCAAACAGCATGTCTTGTCATTGTTCAGGGTCCGTGTTCAAACAAAGCAAGAGAATATTCTTACATCCAGAATTCGCTGCCAAGTGGACAATAGTAATGCACAGCAAATGCCAAGGCCTGGCAGCAGGTACTCCAACACCTCAGAGGCATCCTGCCAGTCTAGCAACACTTTCAGCCAGCTTTGCTTGCACAGTGCTGTGACAAACTCTGGTCTCACACAAGCTACTACTGCTCTGCTATGTATTTCTTTTATGACTTCAAGCATGCTGCATAAAGCTTTATTGACTTAAATGCACCAGGGACTTGGAGAAGAAAAAAAATTATGCCTGTAGTTTATGTAGCTAGACTGCAAAAAGCCCCTCAAGACACAACAATTGTCCATTCTCCTAGAATTACTTTTGTGGGGAAACTGTAAACAAGACACCTTTTCCATGTTGTTAGTGCTTTGTACTTTCTGGCTAAACACACTGTTCACCTACAACTTCTCCTCACACACCCATGTGGGAGCAGCCTGCAAAGCATCCCATTTGATTCCATGCGCAAGCAGAGACATTCAGGATAACCCAATTATTTCTTTTTAACAGGAGAAAGTTAGTTTCTTTTTAACAAGACAAGTCTTAGTGCTGATTTTTTTTTTCCCAAAGATCAAATTATTCTGCCAAAAACTTGACCCTCTCTGAAAAAATGTCTGGGATCACCAGAATAGTGGTGATGCCAAATGACTATCCTTACCAGAATACAGTCTTGAACCCAGTTTCATCACAGTGAAGATACACTGAATATTATAACTTCATCTACAAGCCTGTTAGCCTATATTACTAATGGATTTTAAACTGTTGATAAACGTTGCTCAGCATGTTTACTTTTTAGAGTATGCAGAGTTATGACTTGGATGTGTTTTGATGCCCCACCTGCACTTAATTACCTGTGTATTTATTTTCATCTAAACTGTTTCAGGTTTTCACCAAGTGTAATGATGAGGGCTGGGTGTCCATTTCCATTACGTCACAGGAATTAATGGTCATTATAACATACTTGATTATCTAACTGCTTTAATACATTCATTATCCCTTGGAGACATTAGTCTTTGTTCTGATGCTGTGGTATGCTTTTTATATGCTTTATACTTTCTTCTCATCCGCAAATCCAGAATTGTATTTCCAGTCTTTCTGTTTGGTTCCTACTATAGAATATTTGCATGTTAAGAAATAGTGCATTGCTCTGCTGATGTTATTTCTCGTTAAGGAAAATATCCTAGTATGTCTAGATGTTGAAAAAATACATTATTCATTCTGTGGTAAGCTTGGCTGGTCAAGGGGGTGGTGTTCTTCTGGGAAGGGACACCAACGGTAACACCAGCAATCTTACTATGTTTCATTCTTAAGCAGATTCTGCTATCTGGATTTTGCTGTAGGTTAGTGGTTAAAAAATATAAAATAATAATGAATGAATAAATGGGAAAATATTAGTATTTCTCTGATAAACTGCTCTTACCTTGCAAGTTCAACACTGGTAATCTCAATTGTCAGCTTGCCTTTTTTTTTTTTTTTTTTTTTTTTAGTTTTTCACAAACAGTTAAGCCTTTCATCATTTTTTAGTTTTGCAGTTGTAGTTGTATCAAGGTGCATTAGTCTTCTCCATGGGTTTCTCCTTCTAATGTTTTTGTTTCCCCCTGTTTGTGTTATGTTAGTTGCTGTAGTAATGCATTAATAAAATAAGGTAGCTATATTCTACAAAAAAAAAAAAAGATACTGCCCTCTCCTGTTTTTTCATGATGTTATTTTCATCCCTTCGATTATCCAACGCAATTTCAAATTAAAAGTTCTTCAACTCTGCAACCCTGTTTAGCCTTATGATAGCACATAGAATATTTTATGTCTGAAGTGCTGTATAATGAACCCAGAAAAGAATGATCCTTTTCCACTTATTACTATGGAAACTTTAAAAAAAATAAAGTAGATATGAAAGAAAATAAATTAAAAAATGAAGCGACTTTAGAGGGAAGGAGTCATGTTTGTCCCTCTTGACTTCCCTTACTTGTGGAATTCTTTTATTTATGGAGTCAAATCAGTAAGAAAAATAACCTATCCCCAAGGTAAGCAAAGATGAGAGGATATTTCAAAAAAATTATTTATAGATGTGAATGCCTTATTCCTGTTTGTCTTGCTTTCACTAAATACAATCTGACCAAGAAAGGAGTAATTCAGATCTCTCCAGATCAGCAGTTTTAACAAATGAACTGTTTTTCCATTCTGTCCTGTATCCCCTGATTTCACTGCCAAATTGCTCAAACCAGGAAATTATTAACGGTTTTGAAATAAAGACTATCCAGTAAATCACTGTTCTGCTGGAGGATGTTCTTGCTAGTCTTCAGATACTGTATTTGAGATGTGCAAATTAATGATCAATCCCACCAATGTCAGTGGAAAGCCCTCCTACAACACAAGCAAATCTAAGCATTCTGCAGTCATCACTGCAATGGATGAACATTCATCTAAGCCTTCTCTCATCACCTAATAGTCACACAGCTTCTTTAGAGGAAGTTGAGCAATATGTTCTTGCAAAATCAGTAGAAATGTTGAGCAATAAGAGTGGTGAGCTGGCACGTGCCTTTATTTGCATTCACAGAAGAGGAAAAATCACTTAAAGACAATTTACTCCTTCAAGAAGTATAGAAGTGAATGAAGTCCTTTCTTCTACCCAACTCTGGCTCGGATAATCCACTGTGCTAAATTCAAAGAGAAACTTCTGCATCTTTAACTGGAGGTGAAGTTACATAAATAAAAAAATTTGCTGATTTACTACTACTAGTGAGAATTTCTGGATCTCAGAGATTACCCCCATGGTCTATTGTGTGTGCTTCACCAAGTAGCTGAGGGTCTTGCAGAGCATTTCCCATTTTGCTGTCTGCCTGCAGTTATTGCAGATTTGCCATTCTCTCATCTCTTATTTGGAAAGGGAATTGTCTAAGGATGAAGTAGTTTGGCTTTAACTAATCAGGATGGCAACAGGGTAAAAAGAAATTGTTGTGTACTCATGCTTTCAAAATAGTCAAGCATGACTTAAGTGGTAAGTTCTGAAAATGGTAGCATGTAACAGTGCTTATTTTACCCTGAAAGCTCTCCTAGGAAATTTCCAACAACCTACAGCTTTCAGTTAACCTCACTGTTAAGGGATTCCCTCTGTACAACTTGTCTGTTCATTTTTAACAGGAGGCAACTTTTTTTTTCCCCTAGTGCTCACTGCCACTAATTTTCACCTCTGTGTTTGATTCTCTTTCCTACGGTGTTCTTACTATTTTCATTCTGCATACTTACATTCATGTTTATCTTAGAACTGTCTAGAAAATGACTAATATTTTGTGAGAACGTAAGGCAGTACATATACTGAAACACTTTATTAACTCATAGTTCATTATTAAAATGTATGGCAAGAAGCAGCGTTTGCTCTGCCTGGACTGCACGAGTTGTCTCCGCTGCCTTCTTCATTAGTTTCAATTTTCAGTGCTGCATCTATTTGAATATTCATTAAATCACAGATTATGGGTTTGGGGCTAATAGAGAACACTGCAGAATCTTTTTTTTTTTTTTTTTTTTTTTTTGACCCAGGAGTTTAGAATCCCACGGTGAGTGGGAGAACCTATCCTTCTGTTTCAAATTGGTATTCCGTGACTTGGGGATGACTACCATGAAGTTCTTTGTAACAAGTGTAACTGAAATGATTTTTGGTTTTATATAGTGACCAATTCTGACTTAAAACAAAAACTTTCAGCTGTCTAAAGAAAAATATGTATTTGCTGTAATGAAATTTACATCAGCACTTGTATAAATAGAATGAAGAAGTAGATGAGATGCACTAAATACTTGCACAATTCAGTGCAGAGATATATAGATAATTATATAGATTTAAGAAAGGCTGTCTGCTATTCTGATTTAATTCTCTTAAACACATCCAAAAAATAACTTTTAATGCTAAAATAATTGAAAAATGTGTACAGCACTCCGAAGCTTCTACTCCAGGCTATAAAATTTAAGACCCCGAGTAAAAATAGATAAGTTTAATAAGAAGAATGCTATTAGTGCCTAGAAACTCCAAGAAACAGCAGGGAGAAAACACATTGTTTCTCAAGTACTGTCTCCCTGCTTCCTCCCTCTTCCTTGACTTTCTAAGACACCAGTGATTTGGTAACAAAATAATTCAAGAACTTTCTAGAAAGAAGTAAATCCTGGTTGTGTCCTCTTTTGTTTACTTATGTGTATGTATACTTATGTGTACACTGATTTGTCTTCAAGCCAATCTGTGTTAAGAAATTGAAAGGTGATGGACAAAAGGCAGGAAAGACAATGTCCCTTCAGAGATGGATTTGCTACCAATTGTAGCGATCAGAAGGACCAACACAATGGAAAAGGTGTTACAAAAGAGGTGGAAGGACCAGCACAATAGCAAGGTGCTATAAAGGAAGGGAAGTAGGTCGCTCACCTGTATCTGAAGATTCTGGGTTCACAAGTGAAATGCTTCCACCAAGGAGGAATCTCCAGAAAGAGATACTTCCTCAGTGGGAGTCAGTCCTTAAATGAGGCCTAATTACCTTCACCTGTGCTCCCAGGGCTGACTGGGTCTTTCCTCCAGGTGCTCAATCAGTGGTTCAGGCCATGACTCAGCAGTTCCCATACACTCCACCCCTTCATAGCATGAACCAATGAAGGAGTCAGCTGGAGGGTGAGCCTTCCCTGATACAGGGGTCTAACACACCACGACGATTATACAATTGCCCATCGCGATGCAGGTTGACACAATGTGAGACGATTGATGATCGGTTCGTGGTTGAGGTTCATGTTGTCTTATGGGCCAGTGCTCGATGATGTTACTGGAGGCATGCAGTTGTTTGGTGCAGGTCCATCTCATGCTCCACAAGTCCCACATAGGCCATCACCGGGTGTCATGCTTGATCTCACAGCGACACTGGAACGCTCCGATGACATTTCGCTCCTTCCGGTGATCCTAGAGACTCAGAAGACTCACAGGGAGTAATACAGGCGTTTCAATGGTACCAAGAGGGGGAGGTCTGCCTTCCACGGCAAGATACAGGCCGTATTCCTGTTCTGGGTCAACACTTCAGCTTGCACTGGGGCACATCTTGGCCATCTGTACCACACTCCTTGGCCAGATATCTGTGGCTGCATAACTATATCAGGTACCAAAGGGGGGGGGTCCTGATCTGCCATAGGAACACAGTGAGGGTCCCCTTAGCAATGAAGACCGGAGTGTTGACCATGATGTCAGTAGGCCATGTACTGATCATCGGAGGGACTACTGAGCCTCCCGCCTCCAATAATCTCCCCCAAGGCACAAGTAGGCCACACCACCTTGGTCCTACTTGCACCTTCCAAGGCCATTCTATTCTATGGATGTCAGGTTCTAGATTCCCAGGGGCAGGGAGCAGAAGGTTATTTTCATTACCAATTTGGGGTCTTACACGATTGTCAGTGCCCATAATTTCGATCCTAAGAGGGGAGGCCCTCTGTAGCATCTTCAAGGCACTGGGTCTGCGGTCTCTAGGCCTTTCATTCAGGTCTCACAGGGTTTCATAGAGTGTCTTTGTCCACTCCTGCAGGGACTGAGAGTCTGTCTTCAAAGCAGCTTTCAGGATGCCATTATAATATTCAGTGAGGCCTGCTCCCATTGGATTATATGGCAGATGAAATCGCCATTCAATGTTGTTCTCCTCTGCCCAGCGCTGTATCATTGCGCCTGTGAAGTGTGTACCCTGGTCACTCTCAATGACCTGTGGAATCCCATATACCGCCATTAACTTGGTTAAAGCCTTGATGGTGTGTAGGCCTGGTTTGCTTTTGGTACCAGATAAGCCTGCATCAGTCCACTTGCCGTGTCGACACAAGTTAATGCATATCTGACCCCCTCAGATCGTGGGAGAGGGCCTATATAATCAACTTGCCACCGCTGGAGAGGGTTATGTCCTCTGGCAAGGTGGGCAGTCATCTCTGGCAAGGCTTTTGGTCTCATTCTCAAGCAAGCTTCGCAATTATGACATGCCTGGATGATATCTGACATAGTTATGGGCAGCCCCC